>NW_019103963.1:0-208776 GCF_001856785.1 Myzus persicae
TGCAGCGGATCGGAGGTGGCGGGCTGCGGATTTGATTTCGCCTTGGACAGGTGTATTGGCTCGGAATAACAGAGCCGAGAAGGAATGTTTCCGCCCGGCGGACATCGCCGTGCAGCTACAGCCCCCGGGCCGTTCGACGTTTCGTACTAATTTCAAATTTGTGCGTCGATTTTCCAGACTCGATTCACACACACACACACACACACACACACACACACACACACACACACAAACACGTCGACGAAATACCGCTCGGTCGCGTGCACAGCTTTTCCGTTCGTTTAACTCGGCGAGTAAGTGCGTCAATTGGACGACGACTCGTCGTCTTCCGACAAACACCGCCTGCGAAAACGTTGTCGGCCGACAAAATGATATCGCACGCCAATCGATAGGCTGCAGTCGTCGACAGACATTTTGTGGATCATCTGCGTTTTAATTGTTTTTCAAACAGCAGTTACCGTTCCGTCGGTCGTTTAGAACATACAGGCAAAGCTTGCACTCATAATATTGTCTTACTTCACTGCCGGAAAATATGAAATAAATACCAAAACTTACAAAATTCAAGTTCAAATGATTATGGCCAGTGCTCTTTGCGACAAAATCATCTATAATATGCACTGGTGTGCGTCTTCTGCAAATCGGACGCGCAGCGATATATATTAATTTTGGTTATTGTTCGATACTGAAACAATGCACATTATTATTATCATTCGAGGGTCCAACAATGATATATATACCTATGACGCACTGAACTGTCTGAGATGATTATTATTAGTTTGGTACTAAATCTTGTTGTTGTTGAATTTATTGCTTCAATAATTGACCTGCATTATTCAGATTATAATATTGTACAGCACTGCAGCCCAACAATAATTTAAGTATTAATTGATTTATGGCACAGCAGACAGACCAACTTACACTAACATAATGACAACGACATTCAAGAGCCTTGGACTTGGCTGGGAAAAGGCTGTGCTTTTTAAAAACCTAAATCAAAGTATTTAAAACTATTGGTATCCATACAAATATGTAAAATAATTTAAACATTTAATATGTTAATTATAAATTATAATATACTACTGATATGTAGGTACTTATTTAATTCTATAGGTGTGTTAATTTAGTTTCTGTTAATTGTATAATTTTTCTTGTTTAGGTATACATTATATTTCTTACTTAAACTAGTTATTAGTGATTTGATAAACCTCCAATTTGGATTACAGAGATTATAGAAAATGTTTAGTCTTAAAATACTAATTTAAAGTTGATTGTATTAATGTTTGGGTTACCTAATTGTTATTGATTCGAAATTCTTAGTTTTAAAGAATATATGGCATTTTTTTATGATGAAAAACCCTGGCCTTGAAAAGCAGTTTAGTACCAGCTGCCGGATTGGGCTCTTAATCAACCAAAGTATGTTGTTGAACTGGATTGAATTATCAGCCCGCACGTGTGGACCACTAATAATGAATCATTTTTGTCTGTCTAAAAAAAAAAAACATTTGATAAATATGGAAATTGTTGTGACAACGATTTAGGATATTAGTTAATTTACATAAATTGATGGCAACGTATTTGAAAAATAATGAGGCACATCAAAACGCCTCATTGAAAGTCGATATAAAGCAAAATATCGTATGCAAAATGTAGAAACGTACTATACTGTAACTAGTACGCATATATGGCGTGTACGAGAGTATAAACGGCTCAACGACAATAATGATAATGTATCAGATTGCCAATTACGGACATTTCAATCAATTTTCGCTGTAAGTAGTAACTTTTTATTCGTTTCATCGCCAATCGTCTGGTATGGAAATATTCAAAACGTTTGTAAGTCTTCAATATTATTTTTTCGGATTCTATAGCACAGCGTAAACGGTCTCGCGGATACCCGAAACAGTCGAATCGTGTTAAAAACATTGTATTGTGATACAACTGCGGACAAGAGATTCGCGGGGTGACTCATAAAATTAACAAAATGTTTACGCATTCTCTATACACGTATATGATGAAGGTATACTACGCAGCCGACGGGACTACTCTACGTTTGAGTAGTAATTTATCAAAACATCGCGGTCCTCGGAAACTCTTTCCACCCCAAAAATCCCATTTGAATCACCGAGATGGGTTTGTGTTTGATTCATTGTCCGTATGTCATGCGAAAATAAATTTGTTCAAAACCTCAACAGCTGAAGAAATAATGATCCGACGACAGACATTGAAGTGGCTCCAGTGTAACGTTTATTATACGCTGTAAGGTCGATATATATATATATATGTACATAGTAAGAATATTATTGTATGAAAGCAGACTTCAAAGTGTTATCCTCCGAATTATTCGGGGACATACAAATCGCGTTTTAAAAGATTGTGCGGGTTGTTAAATTATAATATTATGTGGTTAGGTATTATTATTGTTATTTGTTGTATTATTGTAAATAATTATTATCTTCAACTAGAATAATTGTTATTTTAAGATTTCTCGTGTTTTATGTGAACCGATCGAGAAAAAAATGTACACCATCACGTTTGTGTTTCTTTGTTTAATCGATCCAAGAAAAATGTTTACGGCCCAAATATAATCATAATAAAATATTGTTTTCTTACTCTAAAATGATATTTATTTTTATGAACTACGATATTGTACAAATAAACATTTTAATGGCATCTTAGGTTATATTACTTAAATGTCACTTTGTGACTTACATTTTACTAAAATAAATGGAAAACTGTTTTTATGTCCAACAGAAAACACATAAATGTGTAAGATTAAAATCATCAAAATATTAACCGTTTAAAAATGAAACATTTTTATGGTTTTTTTTTTTTTTATAGTTACTGTTTCTGAAATTAGACCATTGGATTTTTTCATTTTATTGCATTTAATAGCTTCATATCCCATTACAAATCCGTTCAAAATGTATAAAATATAATTAATAAACATCAACACTGTTAATTTTTAAAAGTTGACAAATATGTAACCGAAAAAGTTTATTTTGCTTGCACTCTATTGTAGGATACGGTAATTTTTTTTTTTTTAATAACGAATTATCTAAAATACATAAGTATTATAATAAAGTGATTCTTATACTTTCAATCATAATAATACAATTATTATGATTTTGGTAGACAATGACCTACACATATAAAAACCATAGCTCGATATTTCTCTTCTATACATAGAAAACCGGTGAATCATAAACATGTGTTTTGTTATGATGGGTGCTGTAAATAATCAAGATATCGAAAATCGATCGGTAACAAAATAAAACGTGTATAAAGCCCAAAAACATGTTCATGTTAAGACCTCAATATGTTATGTACTCTATGTATATAATATCATACAGTAACTCGTTTATTGTTCTTATATCATATGATAATGTCCGTAATATTTCACTGTTCATGTGGTCGAAACGAGAGTATAATACGAGTCCACGTCGACAAGCTGTGTGGGTGGGCAGCCGTCGACACGAGTCACTCGCAATTATTTTCACACTAGATGTGTGAAAAATTGGTTTCGGGCGTTCGCCCATACAGGTATATTTATTTTGTATAAGTGACAGTTGTCGCGGCGGAGGTATCTCTTTTTCGGTCCTAGCTGCACTTTTTCACTCGGAACGAAAACGGTCGAGACGGCTGAATAACGAGAATGTTTTCGTGAGCAGGTGACACGCGGAAGAGCCTCGTCCGAGTCCCCACCGAACAAGGACGACGTCTGCAGGAGAATAAAAACGTTTACCGTCTTTCCGAGTCCTTCCCGCCACTCGACGCGGATACTGCGCCCAGTCATCCTTTCGTGCTGATTTATTTATTGTCAAGCCGGCGAGTGCACATATTAAACCGTCCGTTTTTCCCGCCAAAGCTCTCCGCCCTAGGACACCGGCTCTAATAATAATCTCTCCCTCGGTCTCGGAGGGGTAGGTAATACACAAATATATGGTGGTCGGTGGTGTGGTGTGTCAGGAGGTCCTTGTCCGAGGAGGAGGACGACTAAAGTGGGATATTGCGATTGTCGACGTCATCGTTATTATTCGAGGTTTCAGCGGATTCATTTCGTTATTAAAATATTAACAATAATATTTTGTCCGTTGGGATGATGACTATTGAACCAGACGATAAAATTGTGTGTTCAAATATAATATAATACATTGCAATATGGAGAACGTTCAGTCGTTATTAATATTTATTTGCGAAATGTTTTCCCGACAATTCCGCATGATGAATTCTCTCTATGCAACTATGTGTATACATGCAATATAATATTATTATTTATTACATAGCACTGTATAGCCGTAGTAGGTTAGTACACTTGTACACTTATAATTACCGATATTATTCAACAACATCAGCTATTTCCGAGTAATAATTAAATAGCATTAAATCCACATGGCCATGAATAGGTAAATATACTTTTAAAAACTACGCGCTAGAATAAACAATAACGAATAAAATATTATACTAATATACATATTCGTAAAAAAAATTAATACACATTTCTTAAGATTACAGATCATTACTAAACGAACCGCACGTGTAATCCGAACGCCATGCATATTATAATATAATGTACGAGTGAATAAAAAAATAATATTTAAAAAAAAAAAATTATAAAATATCAAAACATAAAACAATTTTCACTCTGCAAAAGCGACTCGCAGGATCGAGCATTTGTGTGTTGTGTACGTGCGTATTATTATTTAAATAGGAAAAATTACTATTGGGAAAAATAGCTGCCCATACGATATTCCTGTGAAATATTCTTTAGCGAATCTCTGGTAAACATCTTAGGGCCAGTGTGTATACAGGGTGTATTTTACCCTGTGCAATGTGTAAATAAAAAAAAAAATATTCACTGTTCCAAAGTAATGTTATAAAAATAATTTTTGTCTTTGGTTGTTTTCAGAATAAGTTTAAGTCTTTCTTACACACAGTATAATTTACTCGTGTTTCAGTCTTAGCAATTTTTAGAGTTTCAAATCATAAATATTTTATTATGATAAACGAACTTAAAAAAAAAAAAAAATACAATGTTTTACTTTTAATTTGGTACATAATTTTCTTTTTTCCTGTTCACAAATGTATTTTGTTATCTAAATGATACAACATTCCAATGTCTTTTGAAATGTTATTAAAAAATAGTTATTAATCATGAATGTATTACTATATATATCTAACACAAGCCGTTCGCTTAAAAGAGATGTACCTATAGGTGAATCATGTGAATAATTTTGTATGTTCTTTACGTAGATGAAGATGATTAAATGATTCTATGATGATTTAAAATTGAAAAAAAAAATTAAAAAATTACACATTTAAAATACGTTTGTATATTGTAAAATATAGGGGTCCCATTTATTGTTACCAACGTGATGGAGAACCCGACAGTCGAGTCTATAATTCCATTATTATTGTTGGCGACGTCGAAATCGATCGTCGCACAGTATTGTTTGTCAATACACGTCATTAATATTATTTCGTCAAAACTTGCAGTCCAGTCATCCGAAGCCTCGCAAACACCGTTGGCAAACATAACACACCGGAGAACTGCTGCAGTGTACATAAATAATATAAAATAATATAATAATATATTACTGCTGGCACACTGCTGTGTGTGTGTGTGTGTGTGTGTGTGTGCACGCGTAGGAGTATTAGCGGGCTTTCGAAACAGATTGATTTTATGGACAAATAAAACCATCACTTGCAGCAGAGTTGCACCAAGAGAGTATTGTTTTACACCGGCCACACACACACACACACACACACACACACCCGCCGGACGGAGAGACATAGACCTATTGCCGCCGCCGCAGCAGGTTTACCGTGGTAAAATATAATCCCGACAAACGTGCAAAAATTATTGTCCACACGATAAACGAATTTAATGACTCGTCCTTTTTTTATAATAATAAAAAACGCGTCGCGGGAGACGGTCGTACACGGGTTTTAGCCGAGTTGAAGATGTGCTGAAAAGTGTACAATATTCCCACCGATCGCGCGACATAGATCGGAGGCGGCGGCGACGGGGGGGGGGAGCACACCTATAATATATATGTATGGGTGCTAAACGTCCGCGATAAATTCAGTTTGCGAACCATTAAATATGCGGACGATCGTCCGCCGCGATAAGATCGATTTCCACAAGCCGGGTCTGCGAGCATTTTTCCGGTAACAAAATATTACAATATTATTATTATTATTTTATGCCGCCGCGAGGAAAAAACAACAATATACGACTAATGGCGAACGGATGGCAAGTCATCGCTCGGGACGGACCGGATATTTTGTTATTATTATTATTATTATTATTATTATTTCGCAAGCAGTTCGAGTTTGTGTACGTGTGTATACGGCTAGTTATTTTATTGTTTATGTAAATGCTGCGGGACCGTTGATTTTATATTCAATAAATGAAAATATATATACACGTATATATAGGTACTACGCGTTGGTACAATAAACACTGATTTCCGAAGAGGATGTCAGCTGTAGTAGTGCACGAAATAATAATAATAACAACAGCAATAATCGTAATTTTGTTTTCGTTTGCACGATGGGATTAACGCGACGGCTATAATATTTTGTTGGTTGCAATGCAGTATATGAATGAAAAAGAAAAAAATGAGTCTGCCGTCGTCTGCCGCAAATCTAACAAATATTCGCATAAATTGTGGATTAATATTTAATTTGCAAAACAAATTCACATCAAACCGATCACGTTTTCTGAAATAAATAGTACTTACATCGTTCGTAATAAATATGTTGCAGGTCTCCGAGAAGTCGGTGGCCCTCCGCCGATAGAGGACTCCGAAATGCACTGTCAATCGTAGGCCTTATTACTAGGGGTACCGGCCGTTTTTCCCGAATGGTATTTTTTCCGAAAGTCCGTAAGCCCGGAACCTTTTTTCCCGAACTCTTTTTTCCCGTCGGTTATTGTTCCCGAAATAAAAATGTTTAAATTATTGTGAGGAGCCACAGGTAGCACAGGTACTCGGTACTATTATACTGGACAAGTTATTAGTGCACGGAAAACAGCAAAAGATAGAGGGTGATTTTCGGTTACTGGGTTACTATTATTGTATAAGTATTCCTTTAAAATACATAGATCATCTTCAACACTCATCTCTATTACTGCGAGATATCTTACCACCACCCGCAATACAGTTGTTATATGTAAATAATAATTACTTGTCCAGTGGTACACATGATGCTACCTTAACGTAGGACAATATTTTTCAACATTATATGAGTAGAAAATAATTTAAGAAATATTCTCATGTCAGCAAACTTTTCAAAAATTATAAATTGCAAAAAGTTTTTACGTTCCAAATGAATTTAATCAAAACAATATTGATATTTAAAAAAATTCTAAAAAATAAAATACTCGACTTAGATAAATGTTTTTACCATCAAAAAGTCTTCTTACAAAATTAAGATAGTTAATATAAAAATAATTTTTTTATACTATAATACATATTATAACGCAAGTGACTATAAATTAAATATAAAAAAAATATTCAAAATATTGAACACAACAAATGTTATTGCATTATTCAGTTACTTCTGTTACCCACTGTATAAGGTCTATGCTATCGATATATATTCAGCAACTAACTGTTGACAACCGAAATGTGTAACCTATATGGTCCGCTTTCGTGGTCGCATTCAAATATATGTCGCAATATTATTAGTTGTACATGAGTTGCCAAGTGTTGGGACAAATCCCGAAATCCGTAAGACGAGGTCGAGAGGTAGCAGATTGTCGGTCGCTAAAGTGCTCGCTAAAAGACCACTCTATAAACACATTGACAGCAATTAGGTCATTGCATCCGTGTCGAAGTCGGTGGCCAACTTCGTGGAGGTAATAAATCCGTATAATATATGACGAACCTCGAGTATAATCTGAAAATATATTTTGTCGTTTGGCTTATAAAATATTAATGGAACAATAAAATTTAATGGAGTTGAAGTGTAGTACAGTTCTACTGTTTGTTTCGTATTGGCCCGTTACCGGAAGTGTATTATATTATATTATGCACTTTGTCGTTCGTTTAATATTTATAAGTATATTAGTAATTAAAAAAAATTCTATTCAACTCGAATGCGGTCTATCTGATATTGTGCACCTACTCTGTGTGCTGGTGGAGTGTAACTGTACCGATATTTATTATATCATGATGGTTAATAGCGGTTATAACCACGATACCGCAGTCGTGTTCTTAATTCGCGGGCGGATTAGAGAACGAAAACGTACCACGTCGGTCTGGTTTTTATTACTACGACTGTTTCGGCCATCTGCGCCGGTCCGCAAAGCACTCCTATTAATGGGTTCCCTAATTTTTTAATTGCCTCCGACCCCGGGCAACCACCGTCGGATTCCTGGCCATACTGTTATTATCGTCGTCGTTTACGGCCGCGACCAGCGTGTAGGCTGTCGTCCGGAGGACCGCGAAATATCGTAACAAGTGCAAACGTCACCGGAATAATTATTATTATTATTTTTATTATTACACCACGATGAGTGTGAAATATTAGTGGTTGAGTATAGTCACACTCCGGCCTGACGATCATAAATCCCCATCACGTAGTACCCGGGGCGGTGGAGCAGGATAACAGGCGCTTTTAGAAAACAGAAATCGTGAGCATTTTGACAAAATCCCGCGTTGATCCTTTCTAAATGTGGTTTCGGCTGGCGTAAATGTGAAGTTTTCTTACGCTCGGAATTTGCATTTTATATTATATTCTTTGTAAACGCCTAAAAATCCGATACGTGACGAAAGCATAATACTCCGTCGCGTAATGAAATATTCATTACTTGCTTTTATTTTTTTCCTTTAAATTTGGTTTATGAAAGAATATTATTCATCGAGAGCCCCTGGTTACAGGTTATGGAGTGGATTTAACTCGGAATCCTGAATTCCTGAGACCCCTTCTAATCAACGACGCGCTGCACCGAGGACGACAGCGTACCTATACAAATCCTGTAAAAAAATATAAATTACGTCCGTTTAAAAACGATGTTTGTGTGCTTGTTTCGGGAATCGGGCCCAGGAGTGCAATAGACGACACAACTATTAGGATCAAGGACGCCTTCGTTGCGTGCATTGCACAAAACTGAGAAATGAGCTAACCTTTCTTGGAACATTTTACACCGTATATTATTGTGACTAAACTGTAAAAATTGGGTTCGTAAAACATGACCTTTAACGATTTATTTTCGACTGATTTTTAAACACCCACCAAACAGTTTTCAGTTTTTCAAAACGATCGTTTCACATCTGCAGCTGTCTTTCTCTGTCAATTTGTCTTGTCTCAATGGTATTATCGATCTCACGCGAGTGTTTATAATAATACAATTAATTCAATATACCCAAAGACGTAATAGTAATACATTATAGGCACCTAGAATACAGCACACAACACCTATAGTCACTATGCACTGTGATAAATAATTGATATACGCATGATTATGTCGGCATACGATAATCGTATAAATATATTATGTTATTATATTAATCACGATAATATGCGCATAATTAATGCTGATGAATTGCTAGTTGTCACCGTAATTGTATAGACTTGCAATATATTCTCGAAACGTTAACAGTGCACGTGAACTTTGAAATTTCACAAAGCCAACGGCGGAGTACCGGTGGAGGTTTAAGGGGGAGGGGGGAGGGGTGGTGGCCTCTAAGCATTATATACGACTAACAGTGATATATCGTACCTCAGGGCTGTGTAAATCTACAGCAGACCGTTTAGGAAGTGTTCGCGAGTCCTATGAATATTAAAGCGCGGGGCAGTGGGTTCTTAACTTTTAAGGAGGACTCGTCTGAAATCGGCCTATTAACGCTGTCGGTCGTTAACGAAAGGGGTGACTTTCTGCGAGGGGAAGGAATTATGGCCAGAGGTATCGCGTGTTTTTTTTTTTTTTTTTAATAAAAGCTTTCTCTCACACAAAATAACGGTAAACTCGGAGGGGAAAAGTTTTTTACCGCGTCATCGCATAAATAATGACACGTTATAATCTCACGGCGAGGCCGGACGCCGTTCCCATAATATTATATGTTATAAAGACAAAAACGTTTTACACCGCTCGCGGCAACGGAGCTGATAATTATTTTCTAGGATTTTCCGATTCTTATCTGGGCGAGAAAACAACGTCCTACTCTACTGCGACGACGACGACGACGAGCCTACAATGTACGCCGGGTAGGTTAAAAAGCGTTATAAAAAACATCAACAGAACATGAAATTCCATCTAAAACCGGTAAAATGAAAGTAATATTGGAAGCAAACCCGAATCAACCGGTCCAAAAAAACAGACGCGGTTTCGACTTGGGCACGAAAAATGCATTAGCTGCATATTGCAATATCAAAATCGGTCAAATCAAACAACGGGCAAACGACGAATGAAATATGTCGTCGTTTTCCCTGGCGTTTTCACACGTCATTACCGTGCGTGGAAAATCATCAATCATGTTAATGATATCGCGGCGGCGGCCAAAAGATTTCACGAAAACGCTCGTGACCCCGTGACCCTAGCCGTAAATCTCAAGTCGATATCGTTGGAGGGTCTTAACGATGGCGATATTGATTCACTAGACGCATTATAATAATAATAAATAACAATCATAACACAATATATTTTTTTATCGCCGTGACACTGTGTACACGAGCCTTGTATCATACCACACTACTATACTACCACTACCTGGGTAAGTATACCTACTACGCTTCTCGCTGTTTCCGCGTCGGCTGGTCTAAACGCTCTCGTGATTTTCCGAGTGTAACACAATGTGTATCGCACACACCTATAATATTCGTCTGTGACCTTTGCGCCTCGCCCGCGGACGCCGCCCCGGTGGTTTAATCCTTTTGCGATCGCGAAACTTTTAACGACCGAACACTGCAAGTAGTTCTCGCCGACGATGTAATATTATTTTTCGACGACCGCCGATAATAAAATAAACTGTACACATTTTATATAATAATATAATATAACGAGGCTCGGGAGACGCCCCGCGTGGGTTCAGCGTCAAGTCCGCGGCGGCGGCCGGGCAATAACGTCACTGCAATAATTATTGTTATTATTATGATTGTTATTGTAATAAGCGACGACGACGACGACGATAATTGCGACGTGCACCTTTACAATATAATATTATTACTGTGTGTTCTCCTGGCAATAACCTACAAGAGACCGACAGACATTACGCAACACAACGCGCTGTCCGAGGAAATTAATGGACGACGACGGAGCCATGATGTAGATTCGAATCGTTTGTTATAATACACTTTTAGGTACACGTTCAGTTCCACACGATAATAATGCGATTTACCTACAGCAGCAGCGTGTACCCACCTGTAATGCCTGAAGGTCTATTACAACGACCGATGACAAATTATTATGCGTATCGCAATACCCGAATAGAATACAATAAATAATAATAGATAATAGATAATAATGCGCATACGAGGGATAATATCGAGTATCGTAATGAGAACGATTGTTTGCATAATTATACACTTTTAATGTCGTTGTACGATCTATAAAATACGTTTTTTACACTCACGGGTCGCAAAACAGTCATCGTTTGTTATTACAGCGTCGTAGTCGGTGAAAAACTTTGTTATATACGTAGTCGCGATGCCCATCGAAAGTGCACTCGCGATGCACATCGTTGCACGTTAGTCTGACGTTGTACCAGTATAATAATAATAATAATAACAACAATAATAATAAATTAGTTTTTAATTGAAAAGAAAACCTCCAATGGTTCGCGACGATAAGCTGAAACGGGCGCACCGTGTATGTTATTTTTCCACACATTTGTTACAGACCACCCCTCCCCTCCAGCCCCAAAAATTGAAAGTCTTTCGATGGCCAATAATACTACATGCTGTATTATGGGCACGGCGGCGTACACGAAGAGTCTGTCGTCGATATTTCGTCGTGTTTTGCCGACGAATCGTATTTTCGTATAAAAAATAATATAATAATATAATACTGATATATACGCGAAGGTATTGTACGGAAAAATAGGACTCGTGCCGCCGCCGCCGCCGCCGCCGCAAACGCTAAGAGAAAAAAAATTCATTTTCGCGACACAAAGAACACAATAATATAATAAAATATATATGTGGGTGTGGGCGTGTGGGTACACAGTCATCGACGAAAATAGTGCCCGTGAATGGATATGAATCGATTTCCATGGCGGAACAAGACGCTCGCATCACACCTCGTCGAACGTTTTTTTATTCACTCCGTTTTTATTCGGTTCAAAGGCGTACACGAGGCGCGGTGGTGGTGGCAGGGTGGGCAAGAGGGTTGTGTGTGACTTTTGGTTTTCGGGACAGCGAAGTTTTCAATATGCCGTTTCGAAAAACGTACCCATATACCTCTACAACACTATATATATATTATTATTGTATTGTATGTTACGCGAAATTCGTATTTACTCAAGGCGGTAAACATAAGCGTGCTTTTTGTGCGTATTGTTATGATACGAGTATCGGAGTATATAGGTACGTTTTATCGGTCACTCGACAATGATATAAAGCGTTACTTTTGTGCTGAATCCTGTCTTTTTTTTTTTAGTTTCACGACGGCGTTGAGAGCGTTTAAATGGGCCACTGATAGATCTTCCCGCGAATTCTGCTGCATAAATCGCGCGCGATATCGTCAAAGCGCATTTTAATAATAATAATAATAATAATAATAACAACGATAACCTCACTGAGCGGTTTTTGATCAGTAGCAGCTGCAGGTGTATACAATTATTGTGATATAGTTATGAAAAAATAAAAATAATAATTAATGCAATATTTGCCTGAATGCTTTTTTGTGCACCTGACCTTGTAACTATTATAGGCGTTAAGTTTACCATTGGCAACAGTTGGTCTTTTATCGGAAAGTTCGTGCAGTTCGTCTTCTCACATCTAGTTGAGTGGACCGGAGGGCAAGACGGGGCACTTCCCCCCCCCCTGGAACTTTAAATCTGTTACCCTTTGCCCAAACATATTATCCACTATGTCCATTGCCAATTTTATCTACAATGTCTTTTGCCAATTTCAATATACCTTGCCCTCCCCCCTCCCTTAAAAAAATATCTGGAGACGACTGTAGTGTGTGGCACACTCTCGTTTATGTTGTCCTTTTATTTAGTTTTTCCTATTCTTTGTTCCCCGCGTTTTCCGAGAAAAATAATTGCAAGACTACAGACGTTACAAGCTTTTCAGGATAAATATTATGTTTACCGCCAGCCAAAGCTCCGCTGTTCGTACGAAATATAATAATATGTATAGATATCGCTTCGTTGAAACGCATAAAAACATGTACATAATATTATGAATATTAATTAATAACAATACGTCGATTTGCCGTTAAATGGCAAATAATAAATATTTTTTATTTTTTTTTTTATACATATTATACTGCCAACTGTCAAATTAGTTTCAGGTTAATTTAAATCAACGTTTATGGTTTATATTACATACACTATTTTACATACAAAATACATTAATATAGATATTGTAACATTATTTACACCAATATTATTATATTCCTGACATAATATTATGCAAATATTTTCATAAACAAATACAATATACATTAATTCAATTACCTTTTTTTTATTGCCACGTACATTAATGAATAATGGTTTTGCGTATTTTATAATCTATTAGATTACGACGATACAACCAACACGTGAATAATATGTTTTATTTCAGCAACTCCGTATTTAAACAGAGTCATACAAATTCAAGTCACGCGATGTGCAAAATATATTATTCTATAATATGCATAATGCTACCTTTTGAAAATATACAATAAAATAAACTCAAAATTATCGCAAAACAGAATATAGATTTTAATTTATAATTATTTCAAATTTCGTTGATAAAATAATACAGTCATGAACATCCTGCCGTGTACCTACCTACTGCGTTTTATTAAGTATCGAATATTAACTTACTGTAAAGAACATAATTATTTTTTAAATGTCGAAAAAATGTTATAATATAATATGAGTATTACTTACTAAAAAGCATGAACTTAGTTTCATACAAAATATAATTTTATTAATGATCTTTGAATATTTATATCAAACTTTTTATTCATTAATCTTCTGAGTTCAACGTTTTACTTTCTTCATTAGATACTGTTGAAATTATTATTTTTTAAATAATATATTTCTTTAATTTTATTGTATTTATCGAAGTGTGTGTCTGTAATACGCAATATTATTTTTCATATCCTTACATTTGATGTTGACTATCAGGATTTTAAATTATTGAAATAACAATTTATACGTTAGTGATTTAATTCTGAAAAATTATGTGTTACACGGTTTTAGTGTTATAAATACATTAAGCGATAAAACTTTGGTTAAACAATATGTATTTTGGTGAGTGACAATGGTTACCTTAAAATGTGCTTTGTTAAAGGTTTTTCTTTGTTTCACCTCTTTTTTTTTATTAAAAAAAAATAACTTTAAAGAGATAGGTACTATTGTAATGAAAAACATTTTTTAAAATGTATAGATATAAAATATATTTTTATCGTATTTGTTACATTATATGTATCAAATTAAAATTGATTTATGTAAATTATAACAATACTATGCAGAAGATAAAACATAAACACTAATAACTTAACTTTTATGGTAGTTCTTACAATATATAAAATAAAAATAAAAATTTGAAGTTAGTAGTTAGTACTGTTAAATTCAGTTCTTTCTACGGTTCACAGCAAGGTTTTTAATAGGAGATTTTAATATAAAATCCAATCATTTAAATCGACAAATAAATATGAAATAAATTCACACTCTCAAAACGCATAAACCGAACCGAGACCTGAGTGAGTATTGAATTTAGAAAATAAATTGATAAATATTAAAATTCTTATACCTACCTAATCTATTTGTGCAGCATTGTGAGAGCTTAACACTAGGGCAATACTCAATACGGGCAAGAAGTTAATTTTAGCTTATATAGGAGAAAATCTACACTCAGCTGCTATATGTTATCAATTTTATGACCATTGGTTCAAAATAATTTCAAAACCAATTTCCGCATACTTGTTGTGTATGTTACATTGGGTAAATTAATAGTAGATTCTATAGGAATATTATGTGATATTTGTATACCTACATACTTTATACAATTTAAAGCAAACTGTCAGTAGAACAAGTAAATCAACTAATGACCCAATACATTTTGAATTTTATAAATATTCTTAATGGCTAAGGTGAACATTTTGAATACTTAATTATAGGGATAATTATTTGGTTTTCTAATCGACGGATGAACTTAACTAGAACAATCGACAGTTGAAATAACTTGGTTTTGGCAGTTGATTTAAAAATAATCCATTGAGTTAACAACATTTTGAAAATTTTCGTTTTCATAGTTTTATACGGATCTAAATACTAGTATAAAAATAAAAACTACCTAACACAGTAATAATCTGTAACACAGTAATTTCTGTTATTTTTCTTGATAAAATAATTTTACATAGGATGCCATAAATTTTTGTAGATTAGATAGGTATAATGACTTGAAATTTCTATTGGATAATAAAAGAAAAATATTATTTGTTTAATCATTAATTGAGTTGTGTACAGTTAAGAATATTTAATAATCATGTAATGTAAAATAGCAAATATGTACCTACATAAATTATGTATTATGATTAAAGTTCAATAAAATTGTTTGTTATAGTTTAAGATGTTAAAACTTAGAAAGAAAGCAGCCACCCTTTATGTGATCCAGATACTAATTTTAAAAAGAAGATTAACTTATTTTAAATTGAGTTGAGGTAGTATTTTTTGTTCTATTAACTTTTAACTTATTGAGATAAGCTTATGATTTGTAACCGTCAACTTCTAACTGTTTTGTGTTCTCTTAACTTAATAATAATAATATTTATTTAGCAAACAGAACAAACAAAATAATAGTTATAAACAAAATATCAGATCTGGTTTGCAAGCTCGTCCAAATAAGCATAGATACGATTGTAAACGGATGAGCTGGGTACATGTTATGAGTACCTAAGTATTATAAAAATATACAAGAAAAGTCAAACATTTAGAATACCTACTTACTTAAATTATTTTAAAAACAAGGGGCATTTAAGATAAGGAAAAAATAGTGTTAATATGTTTGTTATACTTATTAAAATTATCAAAATTAGTTATATTTATCTTATATTTACGGAGTAACAGAATTCCTTTAATCATTGGACTCTGTGTTCCAAAATTAGTATGAATAGTATGATTACGTGCTACAATTATATTACAGTTATTTTTTATTCTAGTATTATAACAATCCAAAGGCTGAAATGGACCTATATTTACTTAAAATATATACAGTAAAATCTTAACTCGAGTTTATAATTTTCCTTAACTTGCTCACCTTTGAATGTATGTTTCTTTATATAATATTTGTATTTATACGAGTAACGGCGTGAGGTTAGTTAACGTTACAGCTAAGGTTTCTCACGTTCCGTTGTCCAACGGGTAGACATGGAATTTTAATCACTATTTAAATAACTCATATCACTTGCGATCGTCCGTTTAAGTCAATCGATTAATCACCAATAATATATTATTTAATTAAACACGATTAATGAGTTATGTTTACCGGCCCAACTTTATAAACTGCCCGATGTGACCAAAGTTATAATTAATATAATCGCACAAAAATGCTGTCAGAAACAAACGGTCTGCGATCAAATATCATGTACGCTAATATGGAGAACATGAAATTACTATTCTCAACCGCTCAGTTATGTCCAACTGACCGCTATAAATAAATGACAAAGTTGGAAAATCTTATAAATTTAATGTGACATTATATTGAGTCCAATTTGTCATGGATGAATAATATGCGATGCTGGAATAGTAGTGAGTCACTCACTTTCACCGTCCAAAAGGTATTTTCCTGAAGAAAAAAAAAAATGTCATTACCATAAAATAATATCCTCTGATCTACTGAAAGTACCACGTATCATGTACCTGCCTATGTATACTATCGTTGGAAATCTAAAGAAATCGTTTTTGCAAGACGATTATTATTTTACATTGTAAGCCGTTTCGCCGTATCGCGTTAACGATGGAAATAATGAAAGTGTTTGTATAGGAAATGAAGGAATTATAATATGGCGTGCGAGCGCGTCGGGCGCGATAGTAAACGATTCTGTGCGTTAATTGCATTTTTTCCTCTCGAATCGTGTGCATACCGAGGGTCCGAGTAAAAGTGAGAGCCGTAAACAAACACGACGCCAATGTCGTATGTATTAGATATTTTACAATGCATCGATATAACACAATAATATTATACTATGATAATATAAACACGAAAAAACCTGCTCTTGTGTGCCAAATTTATGACTTTGAAGTTTCGGTATCACTGCATGACTCGGAAAAAAATTAACTGTTTGTGGATAAAATCTTCCATGCTTGCTATCCACATCGTAGAAAAATCATTCGATGTGTTACCAACTAAAAATCGTTTATGAAACAAATAACAATACTAATATGTGATTTCTTTTTTAAAACGTTTCTTTTTTTTTTCGTGAAAACCGTGTTTTTGCGAGCTTGACAGTTTTTCGTGTCAGCGATGAATTAGGTGGTGCTGGAGTGAGGACGAGACGTCTGCAGGGCACAATCGGTCGAAATAGTAAGCCTACACCTACCCACCCTCTGTGGTTCACGTATGCAGATATTCCGGACTTGAAGTAAAACCACAACGTTTACTACTGTAGTAGGTAATCGCTGGAGATTTAGTGTCGCGAAAATAAAATAACTGCGAATCACAATAATATATTTTTGGTAACTGCATTATATATATAATTACCTAAAACCGAAGATTTTTCGATTTTTGGTTAAATTCGCAATGATATAATGTTGTAAATATTGTTTTATATTACAATTTACAATTTATTGGATTTTACTGTAAACCAGATTTTTTTTTTTTAATAATAACACAATATTTATTAGGTAAATGTACAGGAGTACGTCTTTCTGCGTGCTATTTATTTTAGTCAAGTCGCTACACCTACCTACTTTTAATAGCTAATACATCGATGGTAGGCAACTCGAATTATATGATATTTCGTATGAAATACCTGTTCACGGTAGGCGACCGAATAGTGTGATCTTTTAATTCGCAATCAGGATGGTATATGGACCACAAAACTCGTATAATTTGGCAGGCCACTTGCAGTGGTATCGCGACGTCGGAACTTGTGTGCCTATATACACCCGACGAAAACAAAATCTCCTCGTCCCGATCTCGGCGGAGTGTCGGTCGGTTGCGAAACCTTTGCGCGGTCAAATCCACGCTCGCTCTCCCATATATGTATATAATATTATTCTCCTATAAATATTTCGTTAATCGTTTTCTGGCGCGAATGACACGTACCCATAAAATATCATGTTCAATGACAATGCGCAGCACCCGCAGCGTCGGTCATTATTTTTCATTCACTCGGTCCTCTTACCTCGACGCGGTGCTCGTGCTCACACACACACACACGCACACACACACACACACACACACACCTAGGCACAGCCGGGCTACTGACCCGACTAACAATCGATCATTATAGCGGTTCGATCGTAACGCGTTTTATCGCGCCTATTAAAGCACGCGCGCCGCCCCCGCGCCCGACGACGACGTCGCCACTGTACGTGAGCGCGATGAAGTCTCCGACGACAAACGGCCCGAAAACTGCCGTTTGCATATCATGCATAGTATTGCACAACTCGAGGCACCTCCGTGTAAGCCCGCCTTTACGGCTGCACAACATGTGAACATTATTATTATTATTATTATTATTATTATTATTATTATTATTATTATTATTGTGGATTGTTGTGCTGTTGCGATGTGTACCTATTATATACCTGTGCAGTACAACTACACAGCCATGTCTCATGGAGGCAAGACCGCCGACGGCCGCCGTTACACAACCTCCGTTGACCGGGTCGCACGAACGCGAGTCAGCATTTGCCTGCTATATCACGTGCCTCTGCAGCGTGTCCTGCCCACAGATATTAGAATTTCTATATTCGAACTTGTAATATATACACGTCATAAACAAATATTATGTTAGTAAACGCGACGGGTTGCGCAAAACAAACTCGAATTCGACGTTACGCGTATACGATATCGTCGTTGGGCGTATTGTACGAGGACCGTGCGGTTTTTCGTACGCTTAAAACAGCGTACACCGCACGCATAGTGCGTAATGCGAACGGGCGCGCTTTCGCCGGCGGCCGAAACGGCGCGGAATAATATTAATAACTATACAATCCGAATATTATGAATTATAATATTATTATATACTATCAAACGTGTACCGTCGCGGTATAGGTGTAGCACATATATCACAATACCTGCTGCAGCGGGCGTTTTGTAATCGTCCGCCGACTGCCCAAACCCGCTGCGGGTTTACGCTCGAAACTCGTACTTTTCCGAAACGCCACGTTCCGCCCAAAATCGATACGCACGTATATAGGTTTTGTACAATATTATGGCGAGTTCGTGATTGTGATGTATACCTACTGTTGTTGGGTACATATTATAATAATATATTGTTGCCCTTGTCGTTATATCGGCGGCTGGTACCGAATTGGTTCCCGAGCTCCAACCCCGCTTGCCGAATTGGTTCCCGTTTTAAAAAGGTATTTTATTCAGTTGAGCCGAATCGGTTCTCGTTCAAAAAAGGTATTTTATTAAGTTGAGCGTAATTGGTTTCCGTTTGATTACATATAGGATATATACGATATACCATACAGCGATAAAAGTACGTATAACTCAATGGTTATCTTAATTGATCGGGGTATCACCGATAATTTGCAAAACTTCCAATACAGCAATATATATTGCCATCTTATTGTATATTTTTTTTTTTTTTTTTTATTGATCTTAAATACATCGACATCTAGGTCATTAGTACAAAGTGTTAGATTACATGGTAATAACAGTAAGTTACATGATTTTTTAAATTAGTTTATACAATTCGGATTTTTTAAGTTATTGTATATTATTCCATAGACTATATAGAGTGTAATAGGTACTTTTGTATTTTTTTTTTTTTTTTATAGCATTATAGGCCATTTAGGCCCTTTGCTGCCAATATCAAATTCTTCCACTCTTCTCTATTATATGCATGCATTAGGTCTCCATGCCAATCTGGTCTTAACTCCTGGATATCTCTTTTGACTGCATCTATCCAACGCTGCTTCGGTCTGCCGCGAGGTCTTTTCCTGTTTAAGTTGTTTACAATTACCTTCTTGACAATACTATTATCCGCTCTCCAAACGTGACCAGCCCACTCCATCCTAGTGCCTTTTACAAATTGTACTATATTTCCTTTTCCATATAATTGTTGTATTTGTTCGTTTGACCTTCTCTCCCATACTTGGGTATCAGGATTATATACGGGACCATAGATTTTTCTTAACACCTTCCTTTCAAATATATTAAGTTTATTCTCATCTCCTGCTGTTGTAGCCCAAGTACAGCATGCATAAGTCACAACTGGTCTGAGGTACGTAGTATATAGCTTCTCTTTATTTTTCCTAGATAATAATTTTGACTTAAACAGATGTGACATAGCAAAGTAACATCCATTCCCAGCTTTTAAACGGAGTTTTATTTCATTATGCATACAGTTTCTATTATTTATGTTGACTCCGAGATATTTGAAGTCATGTACTTGTTGAAATGATATCCCATCGACTTCCAAGTCTGAATCATCTTCATTATCTCGTGCTTCTCTTGTCATGAACATATATTTGGTCTTCTCCTGGTTTATAGACAGCCCTATATGTTTGCATACTTTCATTAGATCTGACATACTGTTTACGGTATCTTGCTTCGTATCACCTAAAATTATTATATCATCCGCATATGCTAGTAGGGTATGGTTCTCATTTAATTCCATTATCTGTCGTCGTGGCATTCTCCTTAACACACTTTCTAACGCTAAGTTAAATAATACAGGTGATAGTGCATCACCCTGTCTTAGTACTTTACCAACTTCAAAAGGGTCTGATAGCTCTCCTTGTACCCGAACCACACATTTTGTGTTACTGTTGCATAATTTTATTAAGTTAACTATTTTATTTGGAATACCTAGAGTTGTTAGGTACTTTTGTATTTTATACTATCTAATTTGTAATTTGTACCAATAATTAAAAATTAAAATTGTGACTAGACTGAAACCTTAACGCACATTTTTAACAAAGCCTACTTTTAAGTTGGCAGTCCTAAGCCTGTAAAATTGAGAAGGGAGATGTGCGTACACAGACGAGTACCAATTCGGCTCAACTTAATTAAATACCATTTTCAAGCGGGAACCAATTCGGTTACTCCCATATCGGCGGTTATCTCGGAGACTAGAGGTCTTTTAGGTATGATACATAATATTCGACTCACACGCATTATGCCTATATGGATGACAATGGCAAAGGAAATTCACCTCATCGTCACTGACCGAATCACACCAAAGGAAAAGCGGTAAGACTAATGAGGGCTGAAGGTAACGAAAAAGCCGACATTTACGTCGAGTACCACACCTCAACCTTTACGGACCAAATTTCGTTCACGGGCTTTCAAGACTATATCAAACGAACCACATTCATCTCATTACAATCTCGGAAAAACCGCAATGTGGTCAAAACGAAATCAAATTAAATAAAAAACGACTGTTATCCACTGCCTTGGAAATCATTTTCATAGAAAAAAAGAAACCAGCAAATAAATAGATTAAGAAAAGGCTCGTCCGCGGTTACTGCAGCAGCACGAAGAACCTCCATAATATTATAATATATCGTCAAACTTTCAGTCAAACACAATGTAAAGGTCTGGGTGTGGCGTGACGGTTGATAGCAGTCACCTGCAAGTTCTGCGACCTAACGTTGCGCCCGGGTCCTTTTGCGACGGCTCCTCTCGTCCCACACAAACACATAATGTCCTGTAACATAAAAAAAACACTGCGGTTATTGAAATACACAAGAAACCCATATGGCCATAACGCGACGGAAGTCTCGTTTGGCGACGGGGAAGAGGCGTTCGGTGGTTTTAAATCCGGCAGTGCCGGTTACGCATACGTACCTATACGTCATATTATTAACATGTGATGTACATTGCGCCTCGCCATCGAAAACCGTCCGAAGACCGCACGACGACGGATCGACGGGAGATGTCATAATAACAAATACCAATATTATACACGGACGATATTATAATATTATAGTCGACGCGCAATCGCACACAACTCGGTCCATCGTCGACTACAGTAGTTGTGGACGTCATGTGACATTTTAGCCTGCCGCAACATTTGCAGTGTCGGTGCTGCGAGCGTTCACAGAGATTATGCGTCGCCGTCGAGCGTAGACGGTGGTTTTTTAGGTTTTTTCCTCGTCAGCCGTGTACAGTTGCGGCGGAGGCGGTGAGAACTTATCGAGATCCGATACACTTTAGACGCTCGTCTCGCCGAACAGAGTCTCCGTGTTATAATAACACACACACACACACACACACACACACGGGCACAATGTATACACATATGCGAGTATTATATTGTGCGAGTGTGTGCGTGTATGCAAATGCGCACAGTGTGCCTGTATTATAATATTATACGGATTAGTCATCGGGCAGCTATAATAGTAAACACACACACACACTTATACATACCTCGCGGTTTTATTTATACAAATTATTATTATTATTATTATTATTATTATTATTATTGTTACAATGGCACAGCGCAGTGTTAAGACCGGCCGGCGTTTTGCATATATACGTTATACACGTGTGTGTGTGTGTGTGTGTGTGTGTGTGTGCGTGTGTGCGCGTATACATGGGTGCACATAATATAGTATATAATATACAAGACTTCGACGCCTCTGGGCGGCTTTGCGTCTGTCTATCTGTCTGTCTGTCTGTCCGTCCGCGCACTCGCATCTCTCGCTCACTGTCTCTCACTCTCTCATCACGCACACACATACACACACTGGTTCTATGTCCGTCTGCGATTTCGCGTGGTCCTGCGGTTCGCCGCGTGCCCCGCGGACGACACCTACTGAACCGCCGAGGTTCATTATTCGGCGTTCAGAGTAATAATAAAATAATAATAATAATAATAATAATAATAATAATACGCTATCGTAATTCCGTGTGGTCGACGACGTGTGGGAATACGCGTCCGGGGCCGTATATACGACATACCGATCGACCGATATACTCGGCCCCCGATCGGCCGGCGCTTTCGGTTCGGATTTTTGTCCACACAATCGTATGTAATATGGATATTATTATTAAATCGTTTTCTGCTTCCCGATGAGACGTCGAGCACGGGCTGGACCTGGCTTTAGGTAGTGGTCCTATCCGGTCGCTAGAGCAAAATACATAGTTATTATGTGCTTAAAAATATTGGAACCGGAACCATTATTTAAATATTTTAAAAACCGGGACCGAATGTGTGCATATAATAATATGTACTAAGGGCATTTTCCATACAAACGACTTTGATCGTTTTGATTTGTTATAATTTTGTTTTTGTCCGTGTAGTGTATAAATTATATCGGATCTGGTTTGAATACCTAAGTAAACTCCAGACATTTAATTTTTAATTTTTTTATCGCTCTTCTGACTTTGAATCGAACTATAATAATATAGTTCCAAAGCCAAATGTATGACACTAATGTTATTTACGTGGGAAGCTACGAGGACGATTTTTTTGGATTCAAAAGGTTTTCTTTAAATTCGAATACAGGATAGAATTTCACACATATATATCACACAAAACATTATTATTGTTGTTTATATTACACCCCGCGGAAAGTCTGGGCAAGTTAATGAAAAATTTTAATCGAGTTGAGTTGAGTTCAATTTATGGTTGTTAAATATTTAAAAAAGTTTTAAGTGAATAGTTATCCTGATTTTTTTTTAAACTCAATTGAGTTATTCGTTTATTTATTTTTCATGTATATAAATGGAAAGATAGTATAAAAAATAAATAAATAAATAGTAAAAAGCAAATTTTTATGCAATCTGTACCACCAATAAAAATTGTATTATATTTATTATTAAATTATTTATAGACTAACGAAATTGAATTTGATAACAACAGTAACTCGTTATTTATAATAGTTTATATCAATCAAAAACGGTTAAGTTAACACTTGAATAAATGGAAATTAAATTTTAAAAAGTCAAAACGAACTTAATTTTAACTTTTTAACTCGTTTATGCCGAGGCTAACCACCACACGGCATCTATAATATTATACCGAACGATGTAAATGTGTGATGAGTAGGCACCTACCCATACTTCTGCACACACCTACCTCGGTTTCCTATATGTTCCATATTTTTTTTCCTTTTTGAAGTCCGCCTGCAAAGATGTCGTGGCCCATATGCCATTTTTTTGCAATACTCCGCATCGCATCGCATCGCGTACTTATAATAGCATTCTCAGTCGGTCTTAAAATAAATCGTGATTTTCCCGCTATGCTCGAGTCATTAAATACATCGATGTCATTCGATATATAATGTGCACTTTTAATGTGTGTTCGAATCCAAATGACCCGGCGCAGTCTCCACTCACGGTCATTACCTAAGTAATTCAGCAGTGTATTTATCCGCGAGTCACACACATAATTTTTTATCGCCTTCGGGTACCGCAGGTATAAATTCACGTGCATGCAAATTCAAATTAATGACCCGACAACGTTGTAAAGTTTTATTATATTACACACTTCTATTTTTCAAACGACTTTGATGTGATCAACAGTTTATACAATAATATTATGGTATGGGTAGGGTACGAGTACACGGAACAAAATATGTCTGGACGTCTCCCAGTTGTAGGACGATTTTTTTAAAAAAAATTTTTTTCCTTTTTTTCATCGCCTCCGATGATTATAATAATTTATTAAACACTTGAGCGGCGGGTGTATAGTGCCTACATAATATACGACATAATATTATTATGGAGTGTGCAATCAAATACAATCACGATTTATACGCCGAAAGCATATCAATTGGTTACCGATCGATTTTCGAAATGTTTATAAATTGGTATTGTATTACATTCCCAAATAAATATGTCTTATTTTTACATAACTCAGGTACCAGGTACCTGTATACGTACATACCTACCTATGTATCTCTATATATATATATCTATATATATATATGCTTTGAGAATACGATACTCCCAGTGAAACTCGATACTATAAACGCTTTTAACGGACCACGGAAAATCTGTTAGAAGATTAATGTTAATTGAATTAAAATGATTTTAAATTCCCCGAAGTCACTTACGCCCGCTTGGATCCGCAACACAATTTTGTTCATTCGTAATTTAATTTTCTATACAAACTGCACACGATTTATGCGGACAACGGAAGATATTAATTTCGTAATAAAAACGCCAAAACCTCAAAATTATAATCCGTTCGCTTACGGTTTCATTCATAATATTAAATACTGAGTCAAAAAAATAGTACTTTGTTCGAAAAAGTTTAAATCTTAAAAACCAAAACACGAAAGCCAAAATACAATCATTCCCTCGATATTGTATTTTAAATAATATAATAAAAACGAAAATCGCCCAAACGCGCATTTTGTTTGCATTCCTGATTATTATAATTATATACGATAATATTTTTAAATGTGTGTTATTCATCGTATTATATAATTGTATTTGTAGATTATTATTCAATAAATATTCCACATATTCCATACATTTGTAATCGTGTAGTGTTGTAACGGTTTTGATTTATTAATATTTGAGGTCAATTGCCTGTAGGCGAATTTTATCGCTGCTGTTACGTTTGAAATATAGTTGAATCTGATAAATGTCCAACCAGGACAACATTATTAATTATCCAGTAAGTTCAGTAAACGTATAAATTACGAAATAATGTAAAAATAACTGACTTACTTACAAATATATAACTATCTTATAATAATATATACTTATAAAACCGTTCGTACTGCAGCTGGTCATTAATTAATAACATACAAAATGATACAATATTTATTCCGTAGAGAAATTTAAAAAAGCCGATTGTTATGATAATAATCCGTTACGTTTTATAGCGTACCTGTACACGATTATTAAATGTCATATTTGTCCAATGCTATACTATAGGTATCAATCGGTTAGAAACAAGTAAATACATACTAATTATATAATAACTACCCGGGAACCTACGTGCTTTTATCTGTACAACACGAGTAAAACAATATATGTATATGGTATTTATGACATAGACAAAAGGGAATAACGACGATTATTATTTGCTCGTGGATAAGAAGGTAATGGAGGGGGCGGGAAATCACATTACGGGCTAAGCAAACGACAAGCAAAGTTAATTCATTTCATTTTGTCGCCCTTATTTTTTGCGCACGTTTACACGGCTTGCCGGGCGAGGGTCCAAACACGGGAACCATAAGTAATATTGGTTTTGGGGAACTCGTGTTTTACGGTTGGTTTTTATTACGAAATATTATTACCGCCCGAAACCGGGGCGCGGCGGAGCGGGGAAAGCTGTCCAAATCCGGCAGCCGCCTTTAATCAAAAGTAAAAGCAAGCAAAAATAAGAAGAAAAGTTTTGCGCGCGCGAAGATATATATCCGCGGATCACCGTTAAGTTTTATTAATAATAACGTCTTCTAGAACTCATATTTACTTATATATCACAAATGAGATGATACACGACCGGAATACGGGCCCGACGGTAATGACGAAGACAGAGAGAAGGTCAAAACTTTTTTCGAACCGTATCCGCTCACTCCCAGCCCCCCCCCCCCCACACACACACACACGCACACACGCACACGCACACACTCACGCGCACAACTCCTGAATGAAACTTTGGGAGGAAAAAAAACTTATTTAATAAAAGCACTGCGAGAAAAATATGTCGTCGCGTGTGTGTGCGTGTGTGAACTTTTTGGACCCCGCGAGGGTTAGAATTTATGTCGCCTACATATTGGACGGCTGCGAAACATCCGGAAACGCAGACAAAACACGAAACGATATTATAAATCATTCGATCGAAACGCGTTTTTAACAATTTGTGTGATTGAAAAATGAAAAAGTGAATATTCCGCGATCTCCTAGCGGCCATCCCACCGCTTATACCGCTGCGTACCACCGCGTATACCGCCGCGCATACCACCGGGAGTATTATGCATTATTAAATAATACGGCTGCTTCTGGAAATACCTGGTCATCTTGGGTGTGCATTGTTGTTGCAGTTGTTTCGTTTAAATCCTCAAATCGATTGCAAAACAAAACGCATTGTGATTTATGTTTTTGTTCGGAACTGAATTGCGCACTTACAACGATTCGTTTGGCAATATCGATATCCGAGTATATATATTATCGTGATAAAATTATAATATTATATTGCTGAACGAGTGAACGACCGTCAACCGAAAGGAAAAAAATTATATTTTCTTAAACCGTAATGCATTGTATTTTAGTGTACCTACTCCAAAATATTATACCATGTAGACGAATATTTTATTACATGTGAGTACAATATTATTATGTGACAACAAAATATATATTATATATTCAGATAATAAATAAAATAAACGTTGAAAAAAACCGTGTAAGCCGATAAAATATTGTTTCCATTGTATCAGTTTTATAAGTATACACATAAATATAGTGATGTCGTGTGTCAACCCAAACATAAAACAAATTTATTTTGGTTTTTATTATTATATAATATATTAATGAAAGACCGAGTTTGATAGGTTTTTAACGGATATTTTAAACGTTTTTTTTTTTTTTTTAAGAAATAATTTATTAATATTCACAAACGACTCAAGATCCTAATTTTGAATGCTCCTCTTTTTCCGTGATTCTTATGCGCACTACCTATTAAATTCTTCAACGCAACTCGAACAATAAACTAATATCGTAAGCACGAAATATAATATGCACGAGTATTACAATCGAAATGACAAAATAAATAAATAAATAAATATAAATACACCAACGCTCTGCTGAGTCACAATAATAGTCGTATTATATTGTATATTGTTATATTCGAATGTTGCATTTTAATTTTTTTTTTTTTTTTTCGTAAGACGCGAAGAGATATTATAATATCATGTTTTTCGAGGACCTCGTGAGTTCAAACAACGCCAATACACTTAAACATCGAAATATATAATATTATGAGCATGCAATTTGAATACTGCTACGATGATGTATTTCTCTTAGACATGCATGCTGTAGGTAAACGATATTGTGTGCGTGGCTTCGGAACGCATTACACACACCACCTGCACGTGTCCCGTTTGAATCCATAAAAGCATATTCTCTCGTGTTGCGGCCGTGCACTGCTCGGAGAAAAACGTTTTCAACGAACAACCCTAACTTTCGTCGCGCGTTTCGAGTAAGATATGTTTCACTCGGAAACGCATGTCGCGTCGACGACGATGATTAAATACTCAAACACGTGATGCAGTATTATGGCGGTGTAGAGATTATATTATATGGGTATAGAGACGTATTAGATTTCAACGGCACGAGCAGCACGTAGGTATTCGGCGCTGGCTGCAGCGAATGCATCTACCTGCGACGACAGGAAGTAGACGATACGTCGTTAACTTGCATTGCCGGTGCACCGGGCTACAAGTTCGCGATTTTCGAGCAGTTAGGTCTGATTTTTGTGGCGAAAAAATACATCGTTCAAACGTGCCGACTCGCCGAACGGGTCCGCTCTGAAATCCAATACCGACATGACGTTATTTTGACACGCCGGATCGTGTGCATACGCCGTTTAACTGCGACGATTTATGAACAAAGTGTGTGTGCGTTCTGTTATAATGCGTTGTTGGTATGATTAATGTGACGAACCATCCGATGTGGATATTTTTCAATTTTCGGACATTTTAAAGGTTCTGTAGACTTGAACACTATATACCGAATAGTTTTGAGTGCGATTTGATGTACGAGTTACGAACTCGATGTATATCTTATGATGGATGTCTTATAATTGTTCGCAATCGAACAAAATATGTATTTATTTGATAAGCGTGTTCTGCGGCCGCAGCTCGTCGGATTTTGTGACGAAAATGAAAACATTTAAGCAATTGTTAATCCTCTGTCGTTTGGATTCCGATGTAATAAATATTATCGTTGATGATAATTAGGTAATTATCAATACAAACGCTGCTGTAACAATAATAATGTAATTTTATTTTTATTATTATTTTCAAGTATCTGTGCAATGCGATAACATATTATATTATTATCGTACATTACGTACGTCTACTTGGTTTTTTTCCAACAGCGTCTCAGACTCATAATCGTCTACCAGTCACCCATCCGCGTGTAGTTCCACCTCGGGCTCGTCCGAAGGGGCAACAAAAAGAAGAAAATTAAAATAATGCGATGAATTTCACACTCTTCTCAAAATTAATTTATAGCTCACAGACATGCACGGCGGCGGCGGCGGCGGCAATAATAATATTCCGCAGTTGACCCACAAAACGCAATAGGACGGTTATGCGCACGTGCATGTGCATACAATAATAATAATGCATTAATACCTATATATATATATATAATACAACGGGAGGTCGGCAAAGATCGAATTACACACGCCAAAAGTCCGTCTACAAAATCCGCGACTGCAGAATATTATTCATACTGATGTATAATACCGACTTTCTTCGACACCTACACCATTCACAGTTGCAACTCCGCAGCACACAACCGCGGTCGTGGTTGCGATTGTGAGCGTCACGCTGTTTTTCACTCAAAATATTGTATAGGTATGGTAGGCACCAAGAGTCGTGTACCGCTAACGCTTATTAAAAAAAAAAAATTTTAAATAATAATTATTGTTTTTATGACGACGGCGCAGTCAAAACACTAATGCAACAATAACGGCAGTGTTATTCATATCGCTATTATCGTTATATTGAATATAATAATATACCGAAATTCGCGCCTACGCGAGCTGGCGATGTGCGTACACGCCCTGTATAATATTATAATATTATTTTATATACACTCGCCGCCCGGACGCGCCACAGCGTATTACGGTTTTCGAAATTAGGCATTATTGTTTTGTAGGACGTATTTCAGCCGAATGCAATACAACATATTAATAATTTATGCATTATTCGTTCGTGGGTGGTATAAAGAATATATTACTAATATTATTATTATTATTATTATTATTATTATTATTATGAGCGTCGAATACCAACGCTCGTCTGTATAAAATTATCGCGACCGTTTTTTACCGTCGAGTTCTGCAATCTGTAATGTAACAATATAATATTATTTAGTATAGATACTATTGATAATATTATTGTTGTTGTTGTTGTTTCGCACACCGAGGAGTAAACGATTTTCGATTATTTTGCTTTGGTTTTCCGTCAAACTTTGTAGTCGCACTTATTCTCAGTCTCGACTTTGTTAATAATATTGCTACGACTGTACATCGAATTTGAACGATATTGATCTTCTATGTAGGTATATAATATACCCTCTGACACTCGTATTTTTAATGTTATGAAAAACATAATATTGATATTTGATATTACTATATTATCATGGTAGTATGCGTTGAAAATCAGTAGCGCAAAACGAAAAAAATAAAAAAGTCTGTTGTTGACGAATTTTAAGTACCTATATATCTATTAAACCGCAAAAATGAAAAAAAATTAACTCTCAGTATTAATTGCTGAGCTTTCGTGTATCCCAAAGCTCTTCGCGAAATTTAGTATCGGTGTAATCATTGAACATATTATATATATTATAAATACTACTATATTTACTTCGATGGTAAATTATTTATTTTTAAACAATGTGCTGTCATGGTGCACATAATAATAATTACTTTTTATTTTATACTCAATGATTTTAATTGAATACAACGATAATCAAACTATTTTTAATTAGCACTAAAGTATAACCTAACTTATTAACTAACAATATTAATCAACCCAACAAAACAATTGTTTTGTGTTTCATTACATAAATTTATATTTTGAAATAATAATATTGTTCTCAAATATTTGAGTTCAATAGATTCACGTAATACATAGAATAACATCATGGGCCAATGAACACCAAAATATTAGTTATTAATTTAAGTATAGTAAAATACTGAACTAATTTATTATAATTATTATGAAACCTAATAAAGCATTATTGCACTAGAGCACCACATATTGTACGTCTTCAATACAATAATATATTAAGTCGGATCAATATATTAATATATTTTATTGTATTTTTCTCGTGAAAATAAATATTACAACAGTTGATTTTAATTAACCGAGTATAGCAACTGAGAAAATTGTTTTAACAATTATTGAAAAAAATTTACATTTTAAATAGATATTACATTTCCTGTACATTTAAATTCATAGGTAGGTGACAGTTAATTATATTTTCCTAGGTATGAACAGTAGGTAATGTATTTGCTTCATGAATAATGTATGATAAATAATTAATATTAAAAAAGATAATTTAAATTATTATTGGTAAATCGCTCTATCGATGAATTTTTTGGTATTGGTTTCAGCGCCGAAAGGTTATATTATATGAATATAATTATATGTATGTTCCTAATTTAAAAAAAAATATGTTTTGTAGTTATGCGCGTAATTATAGTTATTCACTTCATTAACTAAAACTCAAAACGGCTTAGTCATTTTTGAGTTTACATAGAACCGTTGTAACACTAACCTGAGCGGACATCGGTTAATATACTATGCTTCCTTTGAACTTCTAGATTTCTTCAACAGTTCTATACAGAATATATTTTGGTCCTTAATATTTGGAAAACTACTGAGTCAATTGACAAAACTACTCATTGAAAGTGGCAACTAGATTCGGTTTCCAATCGATAGATGGGGCTACTTGAAACTTTTGGGGCACTTTCTGGTCAAAAATGTGTTCATAGAATATAATGCATAAATAAATAAATAAATCATAGTTGTAAACTTGTAAACCTATATTTGGAGCTTCGCTTCGGGGTTTGAAATGTTGGTAACTGACTATTTCTATTTATTCAGTGTGTGGCCATTGTCAAAATAAAATATTCATCATTTTATTATTTTAATAATCTATGACTTATGAAGTTGAGTTATTATTATGTAGTTAGCCTGTACAAGAATCCCACACAAAATACGTATAACAAATAATGATTATTGCGCGGTGTAATTAAAAATAAATAGAAATAATTTGTCCACCTACGAACTAATACAATTAAGTAAGTTTATAGGTATACATATTTCATCGCACTCACGTGATAATGTTACCAATTAATAATCTGTTAGTAATAATGGATGTTTCACATTATAATTTATGAATTAGCGAATTCCCTAAGATTTTGTCGATGTTACCCATAAATAATTTAAAGTATAAACAGTCTAAAAAAACCACTTTCTATATTCAGCATATTTTTGACTTAAAATAAGTATTATGAATATTATTTATTCAAATATCGTATGAACCTACTGTTATTTTAAGTTGACATTTTAAGATGAAAAGTGTAATTTAAGAGTATATCAGTTATTTATTATTTATTACTTGAATGTTGAACTTTTATTTAAATCAATTTTATTCGTGTTTTTACTCACCTATAGCCTTAGGTATTAGGTAAAATATACAAGTCATGTTAAATGTATTATAGGTACCATTATATTAAATGGCTTTAAGGTATTAAATTGACATCTGTTCTTTTAAAATAAATACTTATACTTATGTTTAAATTTATTATAACAAGTATATTTGATCAATATAGGCCGAATGTGGATTAAAAGTGTAATGTTTAAATGAATTATAAGTAGGTGCAAAGTAAGAGGATGCTAATTAATGTAAACATTTACAAGATATAAACTATGATTATCCTAATAAGCATGTTTTGTACAATTTTGGAATATTATTTTAATATTCCATTTTTTAAATAAATAACAATTTTTAAGGTAGGTACAAGGGTCTTTTTTTACGCTCTTATCTTTTAATTTGAGTTATATAAATCTGAGGGACATTTTTTATACTCTTAAACAAATAAACGATCAACATTAACTTGTGGCGAACGGTTTTTGTGGCGTTTGTTAGCACTGTGTAAACAGTTTTGGACGGGCAGAGATGGATTTTTTTTTCGGAATTTCAACGGATTAACAAATCTCCTTAATGAAATCTCCGGGCACGAATTGTTCCAAATTTGCACATGACCCGTCACCGGGATTATTTTTAGAAAAAAACAAACCTTTTATAAATATATATTGAGTGCGTGTGTGTGTGTGTGTGTGTGTGTGTGTGTGTGTGTGTGTGCGTATGTGTGTGTGCATACGTGCGCGCGCGAGCGTATACGACCGAGAGGCGTCGGTCCCCGGCCTTTTGATGTGTTATTTTGACGCGATTTCTAATTATATTGTGCGTCCTCCTTTCATCTTTTTTCATATGTAAGCACATACGCGAGTGTGTGTGCATCTTGTGTGCGTGTACGTATGCGGCACACGAGCACACACATACACACACACTCCCCGGCGGATGATCACAGCTAACTACGCTATTTTAATTAGCCATTAATCTGGGACTGGCGATGTTTCGCACAAAAGAAAATACGTATAATACACGTACGGGCGACCGACATTTTTTCTTCTCCGCCGTCTCCGTCTTGTCGTCGTACTTTTTTTATGGACCGCGACCGTTGTCAATTAAACCGAGTGTGTAAGAAAAAAAAAAACGAAAAAAAATTTAAACGCGCACACACACGAGCAGATTTCCGTGTATACGCGACGTTGTGCTCGCGCACACAACAATATAATATATATCGTGGCAGCGGAGGTGCGTATGATATAACATCATCGTATATATTTTTAATAGCCAACCCGCCGTATATTATTACCTCTGCCCACACCGTCATTTCTACTGCGTATAGCGTGTGGTGGTGGTTAACTTTTGTCACGGGCCGTTAAAAATACACGCCTTGGCTGGGAAACATTATTCAGCCCGCCGCCGCCGCCGCCGCACTTGCATCAATGACATCACGAATTAACGTTTCCGAGCGCGTTTTAGACATAACAAATGCGCGTGCCGAACGTCCTATTGTCTCTGTGCTGCACTCGGACGGCGGCGTATACGCACCTATATAGTACGTACCTGCCATTATAATATATTATCGCCGCTTGTGAGTATATATTATGTACACTATATGTACACAGTCGTCGAGCACGAGAATTTAAGGACCTCCGCCGCCGCGATTCCTGCAGACTCTATAACAATATTATATAAATATACACGTGCACGTGGAACGTGACACATCCTTTCCGTACGCGATATATTATTGTATTATATTGTTATAGGGTAAAGCAATATCGCGTATTCCCGTACTATCCGCAGTGTGACTTGGCTCGATTCGGGACAAGCCCTAGGTACAGCCAGACCTCCAACCAAATGACATCATAACTTCCTGCGGGAAATAGAGTTATCCGACTCGTAATATAAAAAAAAATCTACAGCTATAGCGTAAAATACACGCAATGTTACAATGCAAATTAGAACTAATGGAGCAGCCCGGTTAATCGTTGTGACTAAGATCAATAAAAAAAAAAAAACTCGATGTATCGCGATTTCGGTGGAAATCGTTGAAACCGGAGGTGATTGAAACGACGATGAGCAGTGACACGGCACTATAAGCCACACTACTCTCGTCGTCTGCAAACGTGTTACATTTAATATATTTGCAGAAACCGCATGTTTGTTTACGTATCTATATTACACTGTATTATTATTATTATCGTATTCGGTGATTGAATTGGAAACAAATTGCGTTTCCTCACTTTTATGTACGTAGGCGATTTTCAACAATCAGATAGTACCGTGAAATGTTCTCAAAACTGAACGTCCTACTCAGGTGCAGCTGCAGGTCCCTCTCCCCCGATCTACCGTTCGAAGCTTCGAGCATTGTTATACGTGGATAATTGATGATGCTCTGGTGCAGTGGTCGTACAATTATTACTGCTGTACACAATATAATAATATTTGACGTGTGTATTCCGCCGTAGTGTGCTGTAATACAATTGGAATGGCTATGTGTTTCGTATAATATACGCTTCTTGTATCGAACACAACCCAACCTGCAGCACTAGACACTATATTATAATTGCACATTTGCATCGATAACTACTTACCGGGCACTTGCCTGCAGTATTACGCGTTTTCGCATATAAACTCGTCTGTCCTCAAAATATATGCGCATTATACTCCGGTATACATTTCTATGGAAACCATTAAAAATAAATCGTTGAATAATACGCGTATATCTTTTAGAAAAAATAATGTATGCAATTTATAAGCTTGCGGTCCGCTGGCTGTCATATGTCGTCACAGAAAAACAGTCTCATTATTATTATCACATGGTGAATATGAATAATAAATTACATCTCACTATATCAGCATTCAGCAACAGTGACACGAGCAATTGAATAACTAGGCTAATATGATTTATCGTCTTTTTTTATGTTTGGATACTATCTCAAAGTTTTAAATATTTACTTACCTGTGCCATTAATTTATTACGATCTGTTTTTTTTTTCATTCAGACGAACGAACCAACTAAAATACTGCGGTTGTATTTCTTCCAGTACGCATGAGGTCAAGTGCATTCGCAGAATCGCCTAACAGGCGCCTGCAAAAAAAATTGTCGTTCAGTATAATAATAATATGTTCAATTATCAATACTGCGAATATCACGTGATCCCTGCTCACAATATTATTGTGTTCAGTACCAACTCAATCGATAACGATATAATGCAATATACAAATGGAACAACATAGTCAGCCAAATACTTTTTAACGAGCCGTATCTTTAGGGAGGTCCTAATAAGTCATTCATCTGTAACAAAAAAAAAAAAAAAATTACTAATTATTATTGTAATTATTGAATTTTACAGAAGTACAACGTATAGCTTACGTATATTTCCCACTATCACTATCGCAAATACGTGTAGTTTGTATAGGCTTACTACACTTGAAAATACCCCCAACTCATAGTTCACATACTGTACCCCGGGGGTCTTCAAACTTTTTTATTCGGAGGCCATATAAAAAAATTAAAGTGGACCGAAACCTTATAAACTCTTATAGTTTTCAACTGTAAAATGTGTACTGAATTATCTTTCAGCTGATATTCCAGCGACACATGATGGCGACGAGGGCATCATGCAATGACGATAACGATTATAATATTAAACATTAATTTTGGTAATTTATCGTCTCTCGGATGGACTGGTTAAAAGGTGTTCCGTGTTCGACACCTCCGGTACCGCAGACTATTCGTCAGGTTAGGTTAGCAAATGTCATGTATTTTGTATTGAAATCGCTTTAATAAGCGTTTCCGTTCAAAACCTTCAGACTACACCATCGCGTAATCGTATACAACGCATGCGGTATCGGTAAAAATAAAACCCAACAGTCGCACACACGATGACTGTCTACACCGTGAATTTCAACTTTCTTAATCTAAAAGTTACTCGGACACCATATTATAACGCGCAGTAGGAACACTGACGATAAATTATACGCGTTTTTATCTTAAACGCAATAATATGTTTACATATTTAACTTTATAGTTTTGAGTGTAATATTTTAACTGTGTGTTTTGTCCGTATGTGCCCCGCTATATTACACACATAGGTATACATACGCATAATACATCTATATATATATATATGTATACTAATATACCTATGTGTGTGTGTGTGTGTGTGTGTGTTATATAGCTGTAAGTTATCGTTTATTAGTTTGGACTACAGTTGAGAAATACGCCGAGAACACCTTAAGTTCGTGTGATGTTATTTTATCTTTCCCCGTTTATACCCGCTATTATTGTAAAAGTATCTACTCGCATCTATTATATTATTATGTACCTACTACTTATACGTATAGCATACAGCTACAACATGAATAATAAAGTAAAAATACGGCTTTCAATAAATAAAATTTCATTGGCGTTCCGTCGCTTTATATACAATGATGTGCATATATATATATATATATACATATTACTATATAGCGTTGTATTACAGCAGCAGTGGGCTCCGGCGATATATTTATCTTTTTCACATATTAACGTTTGAATATTGTGTACCGTTCGGAATCTTTACCACTATTATTTCTAGATTAAATAATGTATAAGGGAGCTCTAATGTCCATAAATTTAAATTTATGTAACTACCGTGTTGCGTGTTTAAAACTTTGGTAATTCCATAAAATTTATAGACTGTATAAAAGCGTAGTTCTATAAACGGATAGTAACCGAATGAATAACGGTTGGAAATCGCTGGACTTTTTAGAAATATTTTCGCCCAAAATCCGTTCAGACCACTGGGTCAGCGACAATTTTTGGAATCCCGGGTCACATTCCAAAATCAAAAGGTTTCGCGGTTCCGACGAGATTAGAAATTTAATAATCACATTTCGAAAATGTTTGATTAGTTAATAATACGCTTCAAAATTTGGTTTATAAGATAATAATATAACAAAATAAACAGCACTATAAATGTTACAGAATAGCGTGAAAAGTACAATTATTTAAGATTGTTCATTGCACTATTTTCATTAAATTTAAGTATGTAGTACTGTATGGGTCGGTATCTTTTCAGCGTGATCGGTATGAGTTTTCGCCTGTTAATACACCATGTGAATCCAAAGTACCGCGCAGTATTTTTAAGATATATTTCTAATTTTTTGATCGATGATCGAATAAATTCAGCCACAAAAAAAGTGAAGACGGCTGTTTCAATACGAGCCCACTTCTGTACCTCAGAGCTATAGGTACATCTCTTGTTTCCATTTATAATGCACCCGACGGGAACACATTTCGTCCGCAACACCATCGGTATTAAACGAATTGGCCCCGGTAATTTGAAAATATCGTGAACACCGCAAAACACTCTAGACCACAGTACCTATAATAACAAGGCGCTCCAAGACCCACTGTGACTAGCTACTGTCGCGAAGAACACGGTTACTGCTCGCGTGAGCATATATTATTATAATATAAACGAACGAACAAATGACATTACAGCTATAGTCGCAACAACTATGCTATGATGGGAGGTAAAGTATTGCTGCAAAAACCGATAAATATCTGTGCAACAACATTGTAATACACATCGCAAGTGCAGCGAGGAATTTCGTGAACAATGTGTATGCTTGCGTTATTTCAGAATGTTATTCGAACAATGCGCGTTGACCCGCGATTTATATACACAATACTTTACATAATATATATATATATTATAACGCGAACTTTCATCGACTTGTACGTCGATATTACTACGGTTTTTCCTTTTTTTTTTTTTTTCTGAAAATATCTCTGGTGGGACCTATGATATGCAAACCGTGGCAGGTAATATAATAATATTGTAATAATTCCGCAACCGATCGGTCGGGTACAGTCGTATAGCGGTGTAGGTATAGGCACTGCAGCCGCGGTGTGGTCGAAGACGGTAAAATATCTTTAGAATGCAATAACGCGCGTCGAAAACGCAAATCACGCTGGCTCGCGGGGAACGGAAGTCGTAAGTCTGATGGGATAACATATATAATAATCATAATATTATAATATTATTATGCGGTATATACGCAATTATGTCGGGCTTAAATTATCAGCCGCGTTATTTTTTATTACATCGATATGACCATTAATTTTTTTTTTCTTTTTGTTTATTGATGTCGCGACGGGTACATATTATATTATACACTGGGTACGCCACAGCGGCGACGACTGGTTTTCGGCGACCCCAAACCCCGTGGCCTGCAGACGACTCGCGGTCGTGCCCGGCTGCAGCGGAGAGTCGAGTTAATTATTATACCATTGTCGCATTAAACAATATCACACGACGATAAGTCTCGTATTATTATGTGAATTATAATGGCTAGGTAAGTATCGTAATAAAGTACACGGACGGAGCAGCACCAGCGTTCGCCATAAATCGGCAGCGCCCGGTAGCCGGCCGCCCCGCGACCGTTGCACAATCCTCCGCCCGTCGTTTCGCCCGTATAAATAATAATAATGTTAAAATATTTCACGGCGCATTATTATTATTATTATTATTATTATCACATTGCAGTAATATACAAAATATGACCTTTTTATAAGCGAGCTCGCGCGCGCGAGACCGCTCGTACTTGTCCCGCGCGCGAAGACTTTCGCCGAGGAGTTACGACCTCTCGGCACGATATACCTATAAGCATATCGAAACCGGCTGCGGTGGTGCACTCGCACACACACACCTCACAATATTGAGACATCATAGTCCCACCGGGTGGTCTCGTGCACACACACACACACACACACACACACACACACACACACACACACATACACACACACACACACACACACACACACACACACACACACACACACAACAAGCACACACTCACACATACATGCGCGTTTAGGCGCGACAATGGGGAAAAACACGATTTCTTCTTTTCCCTTTTCGTGCCGTCGTGTGTACATAGATGTATTTTATCATCATTTCCCTCTACGACTCGCTCTCCTCCTCCTCCTCCTTCTCTTACTCTTCATTCGTCCGACCTACCCCCCCCCCCCCCCCCCCACCCTACCCCCCCCCCGCCGCCACCGCCGATCGGTCTCGGTACGAATACCGTGATTTACACGTCCGGGAAACCCGGCGGTGCGAATAACGGGATGAACGTCCCCGCCCCGCGGGGTGGAAAGTGCAAAAATGTGTCTCTCCGCCACGACGGGTAGAAAGTAGATATTCGGTCGGGTCGTGTTTTCCGAACAAAAAAAAAAATCTAAGGGCACATGCGGTAAATCGCATTACTGCGGGTGTGGAGAGAGAGAGGAAAAAAATACAGAAACAACCGAAAAACACAAAGAAACAAATGCGTGGTGGACCCACCCGATTTCGTACATTGCGATTTGAGAGTGTCCCGCGTTCCGCTCACCCGCTGCGCTTTTTATCCTTCGCCCGGTCGCAGGATTATTGTCAGCGACGCGTCGTCGTACGAATCTCTCCGGATTAGTCGAACCCACACGCATCTCTCTGAAGTATAATAATAATAACATCGGTTGGCGCGGGTGCCTCTATTATATTATTTATATTACTGTTATTGTATATTATATTATTATTATTATTATTGTAATACCTGGCTGGCGTCGTCCGAACATATATTTCCTTTGAATCGCATCTGGAATCCATTTCGTATTGACCGATTATAATGATATAACTACTCTCGAATCGGTCCAATTATATTATCATACACTGCGGGCCGCACTAGGTTATGTTATTGTCGTTACACCATTGTCGCCGGGTACGTGTCCGACGACAAATCATTGTACTTCCTTAACACACAATAAAAACGAAAGTCGAGCAACAGCCCGAGGATCACGCTGTTTCGGGCGTACCCACGATAATTCGATCGTATGGCGACGAAAACGCTCTTCCAGTCTTTTCAAAAGACAATTATTATTATTATTATTATTGCTGCTATTGTTATTATTTTTATGTCTTCCCACTAAATTATTGTCGCGCCGGAGACCGACCCGTAATTCGCTATTGCAGTAATTTTTATACAGTGCATTATAATCTGTTGGAAACCGATCGTTCGAGGAATTCATTTTTGTTCGAACCTAGGTTTTAATGTCGAGACGTTTGTTTGTAGCGCGCACAACATTATGTATAGGATGATGGGTATCCGTATACGATATTTTTTTCCATCCGATTTTTGGGAGTTATAAAAGTACACAAAGCGTATATTATTATTGTTATTTCCTGTCTTATTGTTACACATATTATCGCTTTGTAAAAATTTCTGAGATTACCCGGGACCTTTTACTGTTACCTGACAGGGTCTGTGTTGGACACATTTTATTCGGAGCATTTTTCCACGCAGCGATCGCCCGAGGCCAATAATAAACACAATATTCTAACGGTATTCTTGATATTTTTAATACAATAGGTAATGCAAGATTTGTACTCGAGAGTACCCTTAGAACTTAAAAAAAAATAACTTCTTTTACAGTAGGCCATGTACAGTTATGTTCATGGAATCCATTGAATGAAGAATAGGAAACCAAATCCAAAATGAAAACCGTCATACGCCAAAATTACAACTAACATAACACCACCCGATCATCAAATTCGTCGACAAATTAAAACTAATCCTTAACCCCCTTCTAATTTCCCCTAACATCCTTATTAAACAAAATTCTACTCCTCATCACTACCACTTCGTCAAGCATACATCATATCTTCCGTACTTCCACATCAGGTTTATATAAATATTATATTATATAACGCAATATTAACTTAAATGTCAAGACGTAATAGTTTTAAGTAAGAAAAAAAATCGACCAAGTTCTGAATATTTTGGTACCGTTTTTGTTTCCCAGACGTCAAGTCGTGGTACCTACCCATATCCGGGTATATGCACATAAGGTTTCAAGTATACACGAAAGGTATGTAGGTGCTGCAGCGCAAGCAATTTCTACTCGCATAAACGTAATCACAGTCAATATTATTATAATAATATAATACGATGTCCAAAAAGTATGGACTATCTGCATTAAATGAATTTGATAGTCAATATCTTCTGAATGGGACGTTGTATAATGCACAGATACAAATATTCGGATTACAGTACGAAGACAACCTCAAGACGACCACTTTACGTACTAGAGATTTGTACGATTCGTTGACAAATAATATTGCATTGCATGACGTCATCTCGAAATAGTTTATTATCCCATATTATGTAAACCCTCCAGGCATCTACTAGAATCGAATTCAAATAATTAAATACTTTATTGCTTTTAGCCTTTAGGCGTATTTTAAACTTCTGTAAATCATTTTATTTTGTTGAATGACAAATGCTTTAATATGTTTCAATACAACTTTATTATATTATGATACAAGTGAAGTATCTATACGTGAAGTCGTGCTGTGTGTAATAAATTCTATATTACGGGATTAAAAACCTGTAATAATATTTTTAACGATTTATTATAATACTTCAAGTTGCATTCAAGTAAAGAAAAATACATTTTTAATTATTTGGATGATTAAATTTAATAAAAAATTAATTCTATGTAATAAACATTTAAAATGTTGTACAATAATTGTTAAGATAAAAAGTTATATCCACTATTACCTTTTTGGTGTTATTATAAATTAAAACTTCTTCTTGGTATTAAAGTATTTTGGCATTATAAAATAAGTTCGGATTGCAATTGGATTTATGACGGTTAGACTTTAAGTGCACTTTATGACGCCAAATACTCCCCTTTTAACCGTCTTAAAGATTTTTTTCATTTAAACGCTGCTGAAAAACACAATATTTATTTTAAAATAATTGTAACCTAAATGCACATACGCGGGAAACTGAGAAACCGTTTCTTTGCAACAAATTCAAACATTTATATTAAAAGAATGGTATGAAACAGGCATATATAAAATGTAAATAAAAGTAATAAAAATACTTTATACATTTAGATTTAATTAAATACGAACAAAGTACCAAGTCAAATTATATTTTAATTGAATTGTATTTTTAGATTAATTGATATAAATACAAAATATAATTTTACACAATATTAGCCACAATCGGGGAGTTATACCTACCATAATTAAATTACTATTAAAAAAACTTTTTTTCTACGTCCGTATAATCGTTTATTTTTTCGCATGAATAATATTTCAAAAAATTATTTAATTGCATAATAACAATTAAAACTTTTGTTTTTATAATAAATACTTGATTATTTTAAGGCATTATACATTTCTGTGATTAAAAACTGCAAAGAGAGTGGATTACCTATTTGTTTTTCGCCGTTCGGGATCAAAACATACCAACTGGATGTTGATATTGCTGCAGTTTATCTCTAATGTAGAGATGTCAGTTGGAAAATTACTTAATATATTTTTCACGTTCATTTTTATACAAACATGTATAATAACCTGTATACTTGCACTTTAATGAGACGTCCGAAGAAATGATACATATTTTTTGTATAGTCAACGCATACACGCATACACTCGAATAAACCTGAATGGTGAACCCTTCCTTTTGTGATTCAACATTATTTAGATTGTCCGTATGATAATGCGCACGACGATGGTCCATTGAGTATAAGCTCTAAGGGCGCACTTGAGAAATTCTTTGAAGGATTTCTGAACATTTCCATAAGACCATAATATTATACAGTAGGCAGGTAGGCAGGTAGGTAGGCACGTACAGTATAATACAGAAGAAATAATAATAATAATAATAATATTAATAAACTGGTTATTAGGTGCATCGATCGAGGCGTAATTTCGACAAAATACCAAGTCCTCGTAGTTTACAGTCAGAGTTTTTTTTTTCAGAACAATACCGTTCATACGTTGACGTTTATTTTTTATCATAACACGCAATACCTGGCATTTGGTTCCATGGTTCGGAACGAGTTATTTGAGTACGCTACCCGACAAACGATTATAGGTGCGTTTTAGCCGCGGAGCTGGTGTATTACAAAACGTGGTATTTTCTAGCATAGAATATCTCTCTACATTTCACAAAACTAGTATTATTTCCTGTACCTATATTATGTTATTATATTTTTGTGTTCCGCCTAGAATGGATTTATTTTCTTGACACAAATCATGTTGACCACGGAGAACGGAATGCGAAAACCTGCGTGTCACCTTCCGCAGAAGGCTGCCAATAAGTACCTGCCAACTGGTACAACTAATATAAACCTATGCGGACAATCCACGATGGCTGAGAGTTAATGTGTGCTTAGCTTCGGGCTAGTCAAGTAATATTTAACTTTTGTTAAAAAAAAGACAATGGTCAAACTGCATTAAGGTTCAAAAAAGGGTTTTCAACAAAAATGTTAGAAAAGTAAACTTAATTTAAACATTATTAAAACACTAACTTTTCTCCCAGCTTAAAATGTTATCATTGGCATACTAATTAATGTTTTTGCATAATTTTTAATTGTATGTGTATGACGCATGAATAGGTATTACCTAAAAATTATAAAATTGTATTATTAATTATATTTTGTAAAATGTATAAGAAAGCTAATAGTACATGACATAATATTTCGAACAAAACCATATATATTTATAAAAACGTGTTTGAAATAATTTGTGAAAAGTGCAACGAATTGTTAGGTAACCTAGATAAGACTTAATATTATTACGTCAAATTTATAACATTTTTATTAATACACCTTTTTTAACCATAGTGCTGTTCAACTAGTAACTATTTTTACCCAAGTGCAGTTCGACCGTTACCTTTTTTTAAATCAAGTGCAATTCGACTTAACCCCTTCAGCTGACAAGGGTTGTATTTAATCGTTCGATAATACTCGTTCACTCGTTCTGAGTTCAAATATCCGTAATAGGTACCTAATAATATATATATTCGCTATAATAATATACCTCAACACAAACACTTAATAGTAGGCAGTCATAATAATAATGATAATAATAATAATAATAATAATATCATAATAATAAAATGCACAAGACATAACTGATAAATTATTGTAATTATTAATTGTGAGGGGCATTTTGTTTTCCGTACAGAAATTTATATAATAGTTTGAACGTGAGTCGTAGGTACACACGCTTTTATTTCTCTCGTTTTTCAACGCTTGCGATTAAACTATATTATTACAGAATGCTATTTTTCAATTATTATAATAGCGTTGAGTTGTATGTTTTAAATTGCATTTAACACGTCAAAAAACACGTCTAAGTGATATTATTATAATTGCAATATGGGAATCTAAGGTTACAACAGAATCGTTCCTTACCTGTGTGTGTGTTTGTTATGTGTGTGTGTAAGTATACTTTGTAAGAATATTTAAATGCGCTAACAATTTAAATTACTCGCAAGTCGCGTTATTATGGTCATTACACGACGTGGAAAACAGTAACAATAGAAAAAAAAAGAAAAAAGCCGAACGAAATGAAAGAAAAATACAATAATTAACATGTAAACTTACCTACCTACATTTGTTTGCCGCTGTGATTGTTTTGCACAATTAAAGTGGAACGTTATTTTTCAATTACTAATGTTAATGAATGAGGAAGTCTCGTTAGAACAACAAAATTGTTTTACACAAAAACACAAAATTGGTAGTGTGATGATAATATTATAATAGGGACGGGTTAAGAATTTATTGTTATTACGGCGTCAGAACATAATATTATTCGGTTAGAACGGTCACACACTTCGCGTGATGGACAGCAGCAGCAGTACCTACGCATATTTTTAAATAATATTAATAGTAATCGACAAATCTACATTTCAAATGAATATAATTATTTCCAATTAAAATCGAATTCCTAATATTAACAGCAGCTTTATTACATTTTTTTATTATTATTATTATAGTTATTTATTGTTATTATATTTTTTAAGTATTTCTAATAGTTTCAACTATAGTTTACGTTCTTTCTCTCGACAGTAATAATATTATGTGTGCATGATAAATTAATATACTAAAAACTTCAAAACGGAACAACAATATACCTATATAATATGGTTTGTGATATTTGAAGAATCTGACGAAAAACTATCTCATAAATATTAAACAATTTTTATACATGACGTGAATTTTAATAACATAATAATAATAAAACTTACCGAAGTAAAATTTATAAGTTTTCAGAACTATCATTTTCGTAACAAAATATATTATAATATCCGTGTGGTCGAATATGTCAATACTTATCTATATCAAAAAATATATTATATTTAAATAATAATGGCTTAGGTATAGTTACCATAAAGTTGTTTTAAAAGTCAACTGGAATTCTTTGGGATGTTTTTGTTCTATACCGTAATACAGTCAAGTTCCATCGGCTTTGACCCTCGTCAACGTCATATACCTATAGATATTAATACTTAATATTTATATTTTAATTTTGTTTTTGCTTATAATACTAAATGTTTATAGATGCTATTTGTTCGTCATACATATAAATTGATTGAAAAAATGAAAACACATTCATAAAAAAAATTAAAAATTCTAATAGTTGTTTAAAAATATTTATATCACTGTTGTTAAGAATTTATAAGAAACCACGTAGAAACTCAGAGTTATTTGAAAATAAATAAAATCGATGCATTTGCATACACCAGATCGTTACGAGTATGATAGTCAATGCCTTCGAATGATGAGCAATGTTATATATAATTCATTAATCTTGAATTCGATTATGAGATTGTGAGTTCAGTATCGTTTCATATTATTATCAAAGGTAGGTGTCATATAGATACTATCATTATTTTTTTTTTTTTTGTTAGGGGGAGCCTACGGCAACATAGGGTATGTTGGTATGGTTGAAACACGTGTTTATGTATGTGTGACAAGGATATGTTACTGAAAACCCGGGTAGTCACCCATCCGGGAGCTAGCAACCCCGGTCGGTACATACACTCAAACCGCTTCCGCAAATTGAGAGTACCGCCGAGCCTAACCAAGCCATGACACTATAATTATTCATATTGTTTTTCTTATGTAAATAAAATTGATTTCGATTATTTATCAATAATGATGGTGGTTATTACTTATTATAGCGTTATATTCCTAAATTAATACAAAAATTAGTAAATCGGAAAGCGAATGATTTAAGACAATGAGTAATGGTCAATCATACAATGGTTAAATATTTAACAAAATACATTTCTGTCAAATGGAGAATTTGATGAGCAGAGTGCTGATCTCAGGACTCAGCTCAAGAAGTTCAAGGAGATTGTGTGAGATATTGAGCTCATCCCTGATTTCTCAGGATTTATAATATATAATAAAGTTCAGCGAAAACATATTATATGCTCAACTGTGACAAGGAGTGGCGCATGTGTCGCAGAGAGGCTGAACTCGCTCAGACATGGGGGGTGCTTGTGTGTTAAGTTAGTGTGTCCGATTCGGAGTCTGTTATTATAATGATAGTCAGTTCAGAGAGTATAACATCGTGGTCCCACGAAGAGGTGCAGGAAGACTTGGTAACCAAAAATGTACACCACCTTCGCTCAGAATCGTTTTCTCATCGTTTATACAATGATGTATCTTTGAATTCAAGTTTAAAGCATCCTCAACAGTGCCTATATTATGTACTCAATGAAGAGGTACACTAGACTCATACTGTAAGAAACATAGTGGTTACCTACTTTTCCCCTTTTTTTTATAATTGTCATGGATTAGTTTTTTTTTTTGTGTCATAGTGGATTGAGTATTGAGATGTTCCAAATTGACTATATTATACTAGAGAGTTTTTGTTTATAAAACGGAGTAGCGAGGAATGCACCGACGCCGACAGCGATATACTTAACATGAGTACGAGCTGTATATTATCTTGCATTGTAACTACAACTATATAGCTATATAGTTTAAATAGGTTTGTTCGTGATGAGAAACGTCTCACAAACTCGTACGAATGCGAAAAAAAAATGTTTAAAACGTCAACACCGCCGTCAGTACAATAATAATATTACACATCGCTTAATGCTTATACATACCAACTCGGCAAACTCGTCGTCCCACGCGTAAAACTCCTTCTCGCTTTAGCAGCGATTCCCAAAGCCTTGTTTACTTCTACGCTTATGGAGAGCTGGACTAAGGTTACACCTCAGGCCCCCCAGCATGGTTTTTTTTTTTTAAAAAAATCGCAAAAAATGAGGATCGTGCAAATTCCAACAAAAAAAAATCGTGCTAATTAGTAGCAATGTTTTTTTTTTTGTTTAGAGTTCAATGATGAGGTTAGTGCAATGTAATGCGTACGCCTTTCGAGAACAATAACATTTGATGGACATTAGTCGTTCGTACACACTAAACAATTACGCCGCTGACATTTCGCATTTGTATACAGTGGGTCTGTTATACACTAATATCTAATAAAGGCAAAACAGGTACCTAAATATTATATTATTAAATTATTATATTATAATAAATTACTATATAATGATATTTATATTTATATTATTTTTTTTTCCACTCTCGAGCATTACAACATCTTTCACCACGGAATCCGCCCGTTGCACGCCACGAGACACGTTAATTATCGATAACGAGCTAATGAAATATCTCCTCTGCCGCCCTGCTCGCCGCCGTGGACCAGGGCGATGATAATATTACGTGGGTGTGCGCAGTCACGATCGTTTTTTTTTTTTTTTATATAAGAGTACACTGCACGCTGTGCATAGGTAGGTACGAGTATAATATACGATTTGTGCATGTGCGTACCGATTATTATTATTATTGTTGTTGTTGGTGGTGGTGGTGACTGGTGTTGTATTATATTTGTACGTTGAAATTTATAAATTCATAAAATATATGCCTCGCGTGTGTACACTTTCACGTGTGTGTGTGTGTGTGTGTGTGCGTGAGCGCGCGCGCGAGCTTAATCGACGTCGCGTTATCTCAGCGCACATAAAAGGTATTATATTGTGTACAATCTGTTCAAAATACATAATAATAATAATATTATAGTGTACACTGCAGCGGACAAGCGGAACATGAATATGCTAATGAATCTATTAGAATTAATACGCACCGTCGTACTGCAGTCGTGTTGTTTGCGGCGGCGACGGTGTCGATTTCGTGGCCCCGACCGTTTGCAATCGGCGTCCATCGAGCGGTGCCGAGAAAACCGGATCCATCACAAAAATTGCCACAGACCACAGTAATAATAATAATTGTGTGTCGAACGCGGTATTGTATAGTCCTACCCCGCAGAAAGAAATCTAGAACTTAGAGAAATCTTCTATGGTCTGGTGGTGCGCGAACGGGCGCGACCCGAGGAACGGTCGTCTTATGACAAACGACGAGCTTCGAAATCGCATACCGCGAGTTCGGTCCGAACCAAATGGTCACGGGGGCACCCGCAATACTATTATCGCAGCGAGATCGATGACGGATCTGGAAAACCGAATATAATATGATATGTATATAATGTGTATGTATGTATTTTTTTTTTTAAGGCTCGCTGCATTGTGTTTTATAAATATTATAATAAAAACAATAAACGTGTACGTCGTGACCGGAACAATAGATAACGCGTATATAGTATTATAATAAAAAAAAAACAAGTTGTATAATCCACTAACATTTACCTATAGCGATTGAGTTTATCGAAATAATTTCCACAATATTAATTACTGGTATTGAAAATAAAGAATAATATTACATAATATTTTGCATTGTATATTAGATATATTTATTTATCATCAGCTTACATAATTCTGTAAATAAATAATAGATGATAAAACATAATGGTTTTATTACCTATTACATCACTCATATTGTCTTGGTTAGTTTATGTGCGAAAAAATTTATTCTTGAATTATAGGCACCTACTATTCAGGGTTTATGTTTGAAAACATTCACTGCAACGAAACAATTTTAAGCTAGTTTTATTTTTTTAACTTCATAATTGACTGAACAATTTTATATCCAAATAAACAACACGTATTATAATATTATACATGCTTCTGAATTAAATATTATCTTTCACAATAATTCATACTGAATATAGTTTCTATATTGCGAAACATTACGATGAAATAATTCCAACTCAAATTCCACCACTATATTACAATAGTGCAGAGCAAGAAACTAAATTATTTATTTATTAATATGTGATATTTTAAAAAATGTTTGCAGACAATTCGGAGGAAAACGCGTATACCCGTCCATAATACTTTAAATACAATTATCGTTGTTTTTGTTTTTTTTTAACCAGTTATGTACTTATGTGGTAAAATAGTAAGTCTAGCTACATACCTATACAATATACGTACTCATAAATTTAAATATATTAAGAAAACGATTCGGATTTCGGAAATAACTCATTACCCGCGACGATAGGTATACCGTCCGTGATGGTACGCATACATATTATAATAAAATGCATTCTCCGGCAAAAACATCGTGAGAGTGCAATACCGAGTTGTACAAGTTTAATGTCGTTAATGTATACAAGTTGTTTTGTATAATATACCTTACTTATACGGTAGTGTATTGTTGCATACGCACATTTTGTGTAGTTTATCGAACCGTCACCGCTGCAAGTATAATATAATAACGACAATTAATGTGCATCGTCGCAAACGCCGGTCTCGACTCTCGAGTATAATAATATCGCTCACTGCGGAAACATAATAAAATTATTAAATATTAATACACAATAATAATAATAATAATACATGGTCTAATAATATAATAATATTATTAGATAATATTAATTCTTACCATAACCGTGCGGTCGTGCTCGACTCGGACGTCTACAAGAACAGTAGGTCGTAACATAACGTACTAATTATAATAGACCATTGGAACACAATATATAATAAAGACTAGTTCTCGATAACACTTTATTATTACAATACGCAATACGTGTACAATGTATCAGTATACATAAAATAATAATTATGTGATCAGATAAAGTTTTTTTTTTTTTTGCTAAAATAATCGATTCGATGTGGGTTTTGCGGGTCAAGCGATCGGGTTGTTTTCGAATTCACTTAATCACGACAGTATTACGTGGGTATGTATATATTATTATTATTATTATTATTGTGTTTAGTGTTTGGCGTACAGTATAACATAGAAATTACGCACATAATAACACACAAAAACCAATGTTATTCATAGCTTCAGACTTAAGGAAAGTTTTGGTTTTGAGGGGGCGTTTTCGGACAATGAAGAAATCTCGTTTTCGTACACACCAACTGCAACGACCTTACCGACTGTATAATACAAAACAATGCAATGTTCACGTGCAGCCGTAACAATACTATTGAACTTAATAGGTACATAATAATATGCACTCTGGTAAGTGGCAACAACCAGCAACATAAACGGTAAACAGACTGTAATAAAAATATATTTTATAAAAATATGCCATTTTATGGGTGGTAAAAACAAAAAAGTGTAAATAATTGGTTTAATATTTATTTTAACTCGGAGTCAAAAGAGGAATATAATATAAATATCGTTTAAATTAAAATCCTTAACAACAAAATACTATTTAGTATTTACACAACATGTTTATTTTAAACGTATATAGTTTGTTAATAATTGTAGGTACTTCATTCTCGACACAAACTATGTTTATAAATCACAAATCTACATTGTTAATATAATATTTTAATATGCATTGTGTTTGTTTCACTTTTTGATTTTAATTAAAATAAATGTAATATAAGAAATATTAAACACTTAGGTATTGTGTAGTCACTAAACAGCAAACATTTAAAAATATATAACGCGTAAACGTCATCCACAAGGGTATACAACTATACAATACAAAAAGTAGATCCCTTCTTACTAAAAAAAAAAAATGTTCAGTATTAAAAGCACAATTTATTGTCATTATAATTTATAAGTATATAGGTACATCAGTTGTTATTTATCCACGAAAATGGTTTTGCTAGGAACAAACATACTGAGTTAATATTCATAGAAAATGTATTAAATTTCCACAATACATGTAAAGCAGAACTTTATCTATATCATAACGTTTATTTTTTTTTAAATTTGTTTCAATAATTTTAAGACAGTCCATTTCCTGCAGATTAATTTTTTTGTTCTGTTTATTCGTTTATTACAAACTAGTGATTACTAACACTGTCTCTGTAAGTTTGTACCGCGCTACGACATTAATTTTCTATTTAATCTCGTCGTTACGCGACAACCGTTGAAAAATAATTTGGAATAATATTCATATTATATTGTATTAGGTACTTTAATAATTATAATATTTAAGATTTAAAGTTTTAACCGTTCCCAAAACTAATAAATTGCCTATATCAAACCCCTTGAAATAGCAAACGTAGTCTTATTTAAAAATGTATTACATTTTTTACCGACTAGTTCGCAAGTCATCTTTGTGCCAGCACACCGACTGTTTTCGAACCCGTCTACGTAACTTCAATAACAATTATCTTTTTCCGAGCAACGTAGTTTTGGAAACGTAATCTTAAATGTATTTTTATAGACACCTACCTGCCTGCCTGCCTGCCGTGTTGTTTAACAAAAAAAGAAAAACTCCTTTCGCCTTGGTAGAATATAAAATGCGCCCTTTCTTGTAGCCGTTGAGTGTGTACATTGACATAGAATATCCTTCATGCTCCGTCCTCTGCACGGCTTTGATTCACTGCGATATGCCTTGTCCGCTGTCTGTGTGCTATTATTTTCTCTCGTCTCGTCGTTTCTTTTTCTACACACTAATACTTACGCGTACCCCTCGTACAACAATATAATGTGTGATATACAAGTGTGTCACACCTCACGCCCTATCATTTTTCCCTTCAGTGTCGGGCCGCACATCCATCTTGGAGTCGCGCTCTCACGCCGGAGACGTTTTTCCGGACGAGACGCGGAGCGATGAGCACACTTTTTTCGCACTGCACCCTCCCGCCCCTCCGCAAGACCTGTGTCATTCGACCGGAGGAGCACAGCAGTACATATTATTACAATAATAATCGGTTCGTATTATTCATTGCTATGGTTTGAGCCGTGCACACAATAACCATAATAATAACAACAACAATAATAATAATAATAATAATAATAATAATAATAATAATAATAATGTATACGCGCACGGTGGTTAACCCGTAATGTTGTCGTACGCTGATGGCCAAAATATTAAAGTCTCGCTAGAATTTAGAATCGCGGTGATTTGCATAACATTTATTAGCTGTCTACGGCGCTTTTGGTTGAGTCCCTCGGCATTGGACTTTACCGTGTAAAAAATAAATAAATACATGATGCGTACATTTTTCAATACGACAAGATTAAATGCGTGTTTACATTTTACATCGCACATAAATCTTTGAGGTCCTCGAAAACACAAATAAAATATTATTAAATAAGATTTTCATTACGTTACGGGCATAAACGCTGCAACGATGGCCCGGAGAAATATTTACGGATAATATACCGACTAGTGTATATTTTATGTTTTTTATTTTTTTATCTTTTTAAATCCAGTTCACGAATTCAACAATCGTTATAAATTATACAACGCTTATTTGTACATCGACAATATCATTTAAGACCATATTATACTTGCCTATTATATATTTTGTTCTAAAACTATTTACAAATTATTATGTAGCATAATATAATGACGGGCCTCGCCGATCGCATTAACTTTAACGTTACAAAAAACCGCATTATACATAATATTATGTGTATCAGACTATATATCATAATGTTTATTATATATATATGTACAGATGATGTAGATATACAAGACTATATTGTATATTATTATAAATATTTATGCGATATAATATTTATACGAGATTTCTGAAATTAGTTATATTTATTTAGGAAATACTATATATTATAAACTATACAATTTGAATTTCAGAAATAAATCATGCTAGTTAAAAGTAATTACGTTCAAAAAATATTGTAATCATAAACCTGTTTTTTTTTCAATTTACCATTGCTTTTATATTGTATCACTATTCACTTGACAGTTTAATGTTTATTCATTAATATGTTGTTAAAAGTATAATTATATCGTTATAAGAATAATTTATTCTTTTGTTGTTTGCAGTTTAATTTCGTTAAGGCTCCAGGAACAGAGTGTTACCCACCCGAAAGAATGCCAGATAGGTGTCCATTATACATCATAAATAGGTAGGTACTCACGGTTTAAAACTATTTGTATTTTCCCGACATGATTTCACATCCGTCGCCCCTTACACGACGATAGAAAAAATAATAATAGTGATATTAATATTAATAATGCCCGTGCACGTACATATAAAGATGCCCCTCACCCTTGCAGCAATGCGAATATCCCGGTACGCTGTTAGTCATTGTACCCTATGCTGGTTAAACAGTCTTTAAATCGTGTACGGACCGACACAGGCGCGGCGCTGGGAAAGGATCTGCCAATTACACCGCGAATCCTCCACGATCATATTATAGCACAATGCGTCCGCTGTGGTAGCGCACGAGTAATTTATTTATATAACATTTTTTTTTTTTTTACGCTCATCTGTATTTTTTTTTTGATTTAAAATTAAAATAATAACGATATGCTCGTACCTATTTACCTACCGCGTTTTTAATACATATGTCATATACGTATAACATAATATTACGATATATCAATATAATGGAGACGCTAAGCGGTTTTCGAGATGCGAAATATTGCAGGCGAATCGGCGGCGGCGATGGGAGGTCATATTATTATGTATACCCTTGCACGTCATGTCAGCGGCGTGAGCACGCACGTTCGTAATGAAAAAAATGGCAACTTGGAAATTGCTTTACACACAGGCACACAGCACGTCGAATATGATACGTATCATAAATATTGACGGGCACACTGCACGCATGTAAATATATGTGTATATATATATACACGTATTATACTGCTGCACGGACGGAGGCTCTTCGGTACAACACATATACACATAAGTACAATATATAATATTATATTATATATTATGATAGATTATTTCGATCGGTCGTGCGGAATCCAACATGTACGTGTATACGATATTGATAATAAACACGACGAGTGTGTAATGAGAAAAGAAAATTGATTGAAATGACCCCCGAGTGTTCATAATATATACATAATATTACAAAGTAACGAGCTCGGAGTGTTATGACGGTCTGTTCGATTTAACTTGCAGACGTCTTCAGTCATATTGTACACCACTGCATTGCACAGACATCGTTCGCGAGCAGGCAACGCAAAATTCGCATACCAGACTATTTTTATAGAGCAGACGTCAAATTCACTGCATCATTCGCTGTTTCGCAGTCCGATGAGTCACGGTTGACAAGAGGACTGGCCTGCAGTTACGAGCTCAGACACACATTAGTGAGAGAGGGGGGGAGTAAATCTAGAAATTATGAGTGATGTCTCTAAATTACCTACCAACCAAAAAATACCACGTCAAAATAATTTTGGCAGAGGGCTGGTATCACCAAATCCCCTTAAAATCAGTACACCACTATTATATATTATGTCCGCTGTCCGCTGTGTGGCTACAATCGACCGATACATACACGCATTGTTTTGAGTTTGAAAAATGAAGACTTTCTTAGAAAAAAAATTGTCGAAAATTGTCGAAGTATTATTCTCTTGTTGAAAAACCTTAAGAGGAAAATAGGAACACAAAAAGCGTTAGGTCGTCGTAACCTTATGTTGACTAATTATCAGTGTTAGTAGAGTCTCGAACGATTCGCATAAGAGATTGAAAGCGATGATTTCCTGTTCAACGCACACGCGACACGCAAAAAAAGTAATTTAGTTGTGTTTTATTTCTAACACATGGGTACCAGAGGCGATAATCATTTTGAAAACAATTTAATTTTGTCGTCAAGTCTATTCGAGATCGAAATACTCACATTTTCAATATCACTGTCCTAAAATCTAAATCCTATAAAAAAACTCGTATTAAAAAAGTAGATGAATCAAAAAGTCTGGGATATATCAATTTTTGGATAAAAAATAGAAAACATGGGAAAGTCGATATGTCAAGAATCAAGACAATTATTGATGTTTGAAACTTGAAACATCTGAATTGTTTTATTGAGCATAAGTTCAGTTAGACAAAGAAGGAAAATTTTCAACCGTTGCTACCCTTAACATCGATGAAAATGGATGCCGACCCCTAAATATTTTTTTGGAAAATTGCGCAACTCGTATCTGCAGCAGACAAAAAAGTCCTGAAATTTCGGTCGGTGCTGGCCCCCGGAATCGCGTAGATACGGATCATATAGTATAACTCGAAGGTGGCAGTCGACAGCTGCAACAGGGATCCTGCACCACGGCCAAAACGGTCGTTTCGGGTGGCGATTTTCTTGTTTCCTTCGACGTTCGCATAACAAATATACTATAATGATATACCTACACGTAACAAGTACGCTATACATAACACCAGTGGACAATATGATATTATTATTGTTGTTGTTGTCGATGGCTTTTTTTTCTTGTCCAGAACTTACGCAACACTCTCCGTTTCACAACGTGCCCCACGCCCCCTCTACAACATAGTATAGGTAAAGAGACGCTGCGGAATATGGCGAAATATTAACGTATATAGGTAGTCGTATTTTTTCGTTTGTCCGTTATAAGTTACAATATATAACACTATAGTATTATTATAATTTACGTGCTACACGGATGGATATTATTATTACGATCGGGCCTCTGCAGGGCGATTTCGGCAACTTGACGGCGGCGATATGTGAAGTGGTGTAGCGGCGGCAATACTGTACCTACTTATACGGCGCTCGAACCGGTAACGACGAGCATCATTCGTACAGTAACAACATGGTGCTCGAATTATAATAATTATGTTATCATCGTGGTTATACACACACACACACACACACACACACACGCACCCAAGCGCGTACAGTTTAATAATATGCTCGAGTTTATACGGGATGATCCTTTTTACTGATGGCTAAACTTATTTTTACTGTTATTACAAAAAAAAAACCGTTTTCGTATTATAGGTGAAGCATTTTTCTATAACATTTTTTTCTACCTTTTTTCTTTTTTTCTTTTTTTTTTTTTTTTTTTTAATTTGCGCATTCATTACCTATAGCTTTAGCTTGAATTAAAGAACAAAGAATTCAATTATAAACTCTTAACTATCATTTTTTTTGCATACTTTGATTGTTAGGTCTTTAGGTTTATTTTAACAATTTTGGCCGATTACCCTTTTTTACACACAAATTATGAATCTCTTTTTCACACCAGCTGTACTTACTACTGTATATTATTATACAAGTAACTGTGTTTTTTTGTAATTTTCAAACACTATAAAACACCTGCTTCAGATTATTTAAACCTTTGTTGTAATGATATATTTTGAAAACGTTAAATGCATATTCCAGAACATTTGTTGGAAATATTTGTACATTTCAAACGCATTTTTAAGGCTATACCTACTTTTATACCCAGTGCAATTAATTAACACCTCTATTTATAAACTCAAACACATTTTAAAATTTAAAAAAAAAGATCCTTAATATTTTTTACGTGGTCAGATTATTAGAAGTGTTACACAAAAAATATTTATACTTGGAAAAACAGTGTGGTGGACCATCCTGTACCTATATATTGTTACGTCTGTGTTACCGTATAGCGTGTACGCATGAAAACAAAACCAACCGATAGAGACACGCGATGGGTTTTTGGGGGCTGGCACACGAATTTGTGGACCGAAACTGGTAAATTCGCTGGTTTTGACCGATGGCGATATAAACCGCATGTACGTGGTAGTCGTGTAGTCGTGCAGTTGTTTTACGGAGCGAGTGTAAACGTGAGAGGAACAATATTATTATCTTCGCCTTTGTCAACGGGATATTTTCTTGTTATTGGCACGCACCGGGACTGCTGCTGCGAATTCCAATACCCTTGGGTCTTCGACATTCTACCTACCCTCATTAACTGTGAAATCCGCGAATTCCCACAATTTCAATATCGCACCAGGGATCGAAAATTGCAGACTTTATAATAGTGGAACATCTCGAGATAACTGAAAAATATTCGATCATATTTTATTCTTATTAATTATTTTTCCAAAAACATCGGGACATTTTATCAACATAACATGTTCTAATTCGTTATAATTTTATGCATGGCATAGATAATTATAACTCATAACGATTTCGGGAACACCATATTATGACGTTTTGCGATCTAGTGAATAAAATAATATTATACTCGTAAATGGAGCACGCTCGCTAACGGTAAGCTTCAGACGCCCGAAGTACTATTATGTTTTGGAGGCACTCCTGCTATTATGTATATCTTGAGCTAAGCATCTAAAAGATATCCAAATACTTGGTTTAATGTAGCGAATATCACCATATTGAATTTATAGCTTAAAAAAAAATATGACTCGTTTATACTGTATAGTCATCATAGGTACAAGTAGAGACGAAACGACTGATGGACAGATCTTATTAATTTCCTAGTACCTAATTGCCTCCGGAACCCGGAAATGGGTTGATATTAAATAATGAAAACAAATTGTAAATTTTTTTTTCTCAAATTAAGTTACGTAATAAAGTAATAACAAATGTTTTCTTTGATATCAAGTATACCTATCTATATACTATGTAGAAAATTGGTCGAGAAATAATTGAATCAAAATTATGTAATTTTTTTATACATTTTCTTCCGTATCACTCGCGAAAAATGAATTTTGCCTATTTTTTGTCCATACATATTTGCTACTTTAAAGAAATACAATTATTGAATGTTTCGCTTTATTATTTTACTATAACAAATCTTTGTTCGTGCAATACTCGTTGTACACTGCAGTTGTTACAAACAAAACATACATATTAGAAATATTATATAATTATTAAAGATTTTGCAATGTTTACAATAAAAGAAAGTCAACAGTTTAACTCACAAACACAAATATACTATAGTTCTACAAGCATTAAAAGAATCCGTGGGGGGGATAGAAATTAATGACACGTGGAACCATGATTTTGCCTTCCCATATTTATCAATTTAATCTTTAAATAACAACAATACCTCGCCCATAAAGCGTTTATATACGACACGAATTTATGTGAAAACAAAAAGGTTCCCATAAATAAACGAGTCCAACTGAATTTCATTCACAAGAACATTAAAAGTCCACGGTGACAGAGGCCAGTGATGCTAATTAGGATGTTGTAATACTGAGTACAATTTTAATTCAACAAAATTATGTTAATTAATAACGCCTTGTTAACAAAAAAAAAATTAAAATACTATTAAAAAGTTAATCTTTGAATGAAAATGTTTGAACAATAATAGACCACAGTAAAGTTTGGCAACAGTCCAATAATGTGTAAACCTACACTTGTCTTTATTGATTATATATCAACCAGCAAGCCAAAATGCTTTACCACCCAACTCGTTGTCAATATTCAATTTCCTATTATTATTATTTTCTGTTTCCCTTCAATAATATTATAAACAATTGCTCAAACTTATTTTTACTACAGAATGTAGTATTATAATGATGATCATGAATGACGATTATTTTTCTTTACATTTATTTAAAGTTTAGACAGTGCTAGTGGACATGATACATTATAATATAATAAATGTATTTACATTTTACATGATATTTAGGTAATTAAATTGTTTTTTATAATTACATTATTTAATATCCGTTGGTACACATAATTTTTAATTAACTTTACATGTTTTTAATATGTTCAAAAACTTGAAAATATTATTTTACTGGGCTTTAACATTTAATAATAGTATAAAAAGTTAAAATATTGTCCTTTATACCATAATAATTAATGACAATGAGTTGGCTATTACCGATCAATAACGATACTAATTGTGGTCAATATTTTGAATTACACAGTGTTTAGTTGATATTTATTGATTTTATACACAATAATCATTATAAGTTGTGGCTTCATTTAAAATCTGTTCTTCTAAAACGTTTTCGTAATATTATATAATATGATAGGACCGCGCCGCCGCCGTATAACAATATAACGCGTCCCATCTAAATACCTAATGATAACTTAAAACAAAAGAATATGAAACTTGTTATTGCATTTACGAGTTCGGAGATAGCGGTGCCAATTATTCAAGAGAGAAATTGTTAAAAAAAATTTTTTTCCAGAGCTATCGAAAAAGATACGGGACGGTTCGTTAAGCTTAGCCCCCGCAATGCTATTATAGATATGGCGGAGATAAGGAGAGTCTTTAGTAAAAAAGGGGTTTTTTTCGCGTCTGAGGCGATCGAATTTTTTTATATCCGACGCGTAAATCTGCCGGTCGCTAAGAATTCGAAAAATTACTAGTAAAAAGATTCAAAACAAAAAAAAAAGAAAGACAACCACACCGAATAACCGTCGGCCATACAGCCAATGGTACATTCGTTCGTCTTGGACACTTATTTTTTTTTCACCTCCACAATACCGCATTCCGGTAGCTGCAAATGGAATCGGACTGGTGCATTTTAGTGTCACCAGTCGTCATAGTTTTTTTTCGTCTACTCAGCCTTTTGATAGACACGCTATTCATATTATTATATTGCACATTAAACACTATAATAATATTATTAATAAATATTGCCATTGTACAAGCGTACCGTGGAAACTGAATAGCGCATAGAGTTGCTCTAAAAAATCTAATTTTTTTTTTGTTGCCCTTCACGAACGCCACGTATCCTGAAGTTTGCCCACAGATATTTTATGCGATTACAATATTATAATAATTTACGGCCATTTAACTTACGCGTTTGGTACGAGAACTACCCATTTCTAATCATCGTCATTATTATGTCGTTGCACGAGAATGAAAAAAGACAAAATCGTATCTCGCGATCGAAATTCAAATTTCGACGGTGGCAATAATAGTATTATTATTATTGTCTCCACCTACCGCGTTTCGATGGGTTTTGTATCTCCATCGTCTTTTCCAAAGTCGACAGCTGACGACACTAACGAATTTGATGCCATCCATCCGATCGACTTATGGAGAGGACGTGTACATCCAATTTCCTCCAAAATCCCAACGCCACGTGCCAGTTTACAATAGGAGATAAGGAACGATTCCTGTATTTTCCTCCGAATGGTTGTTGGTCCAATATAAACGTTCAATTATTATGAAGAAAAAAAATCTAATAAATAATGTGCCCGTAAGACGACGACGTACAAGTTTATCGGAGAAAATACCGAATTCGAATTAATATTTATTGAACGTGGTTTAGCCGCGGGAAACCAATGAATAACGTTGACGAGAACTGCAGAGCATATAATAATGATAATAATAATTTATCGTGATATAATTTTATTGCTAAACAATGTATTATTATTGTTATTATTATTATGACTGGCGACCAATATCGTAAATCGATTCCAACTCGTGTATATATTATTATTTCTATATAGTTTCCATGTCGTAATCGATCCTTATCGAAAATTAGGAGGTCCGATGTCTATTATAGTTTTATCGAATCTATTTGTTTTTCTTATTTTTTATTTTGCACCAATAATAATCATATTTTATAGAAGTTATACAGGTATCAATGATGTGGTCACATGGGCGCACTATACGACTACGGTGTGTATTTAAATCGTTATCGAACATATAGGTATGCTGGCGTGTGAGAATTTTTTTTCAGCGCCGATACCTATTATAATATTCTCCTCACATACCCGGTAAAAGGCAAACAACGCGTCTATAATTAATGTTCAGTAGTTTTTATTTAATTAAAAATACTTTTTTCGTCTTTGTCGAATTTTAAAACATTAGGTAATTACCTAACTTTTATACATATAAGTAGGTACCAAACCATACACGTGGTAAATATGATGTCGGTCAAACAATCTAATCACGATACGACTAAAAGTCGGGTAAGTGGTTAATGTCGTGTATAAAATACTTTTAAGTATATAAAACATCATATTTATGTTCAGAAAAAAGAGCTCCCCACATTGGACTTTCAAAATAGAATTAACTCCATTTGCTCGTGCTTAGTTTGTGTTGAGCTATGCTGAACCCCTTCTCAAGTTATCCAATTTTGAATTTTCAAAGTGGGGGGAGGAAATGGACCACCCCGGGAGGTTTTAAAATACAATAATGACCCAGTGTTATATGGTTCGATATTGGAACTTTCAAACTTTGCCGTTGCTCCGGATTTATAATAATTTGTGAAATAATTTATTATTATACGATAATATAAACTCAATTATACTAATATTGACAAATCGAATAACAACGTTGTTATATTTACTCTCTCGAAAATATACATTATTTATTATGTTCGGGACGGTGTAATAATATAATATTACAAATTATTAAACAATGTTTATAATATTATGGTATCTATACATTATAATGTATTATTATTGTGCGGAGGGTATTTATTATTTTAGACACCTATGAGCAGAGGAGGGTGGGTACCTACTATTTATTGAGCTGACGTAAAACCAGAAAACATGCGTTTAATTTTTTTTTATTGATTTTTCTTATAAATCAAATAGTACTTAATCAGACGTCACTGCAAACAACGTATGGTGTTTGTCATTATTTGTTATTCGTTAACAAATGTAAGTTGTAATCGATTCGAGGCTCATCGCAACTCAGTATCGTTTGTTATGAGCTAGAGGGGGAAACGGGAAATTACAATATATTTTACGCCCGTTATTGTACTATTTTTGTAGTTTGGCGTTTTTTTTCATCTTTTCTCGAATAATACAGAGGCAATAAATAAAACCAATTGTGCATTTGTGCTACTCGAATTATTATACGCGATTCGTGGAAACGTATAAGTAACCATATGTGGTTGCCGGATAATACCAATAACAACAATAATAATGGTAATAATAATAATAATAATAATAATAAAAAATGTTTTCCGTATTATATTGTACTACGAAAAATATTGTGCCATCCGGACACTCCCTCCGGACTTTGTTCGTTGGGTAACGTCAGCCGTCATTACGGCGACGGGTGCGATATAATATGTTCACCTTTTAACATTTGCATACGGCGTATAGCGTGTATGCCCCATCAATGCAGGCACGTAATGAATCAAAAATTATACTCAAAGACACACGCGCCGCCACAGCGCCTACCCGGTCATTTGATAATATTATACAAAGCACATTGAATGAAATCAACAACGTCACGACCCCAACACGATAATAATAATATATTACAATATTATAACACACTCGTGTGTCCGGGACGTCCGCGACCAAACTGCAGCTGAACGATGTTTGCGAAACGCTGGCACAGTATATAAATAATAAATTATAATATAATGGCACATATTTATTAAATTCGTCGTGCTCTAAACATAAACGTAATAACGAATCATTGATTACAATACTATGTTTATCCCGGAAAACGATTCTACGGACAAACCAAATAAAATAATATCATATAATTATTTTTTTGTTATTAATTTCTGACATTGAAACGTATAGTTATCAGGAATTGAATTTGTTTTTTTTTTAATAACAGTAAAATTGTATAATACCTATACAAAATAAAAAAATTAATTTTAAGATTTTTGTCAACGGGAAATTGAAACTGATATTAAAAATGTACTGTGTCAAAAGATTGCTCGAATAGCGATTAGTGTGACAGATATGATATGACAGAATACCTATATACATAATAATAATATTATGATATTAAATTTTAGACTTTGGTAAAATAAAAACTAATTTAATATTTTTAATATTTTTTCGGAAGTCTTATCGTTAAATAATAATTTTACTTACCATTTTATCTCGTTTGTATACACCAACCGATCTTTGGAGGCTTATAATTATTATGGCTGACGATTTTTTTTTCAATTAATATGTTTTAAAATTAAAATATTTAATTTGCTTTATGCATAATTTAAAAAAATGTACATAAATACCCCATCGGTATGTACGGACACGTGTACCTACTCAAAAATATTTAGAGGGTCCTGTTGCGAGACGCCAGAGCAAAGACGTTAAAGTGCCAAATATTGTGAAGGTATCGTCGACTGGTTGAACTCATTATAATATTATTATCATTATTAATAGACTGCTGTAGAATAATTTGTGTAAATTAATTAGCAAATAATTTAGACATCAAAACGCATAAGAATATTATGACAGACGAGGGGGCGTCTATACTGACTGCGTAATTTTTAATTGTTTGAATAAAATATTATTTCCTTATCAACTGTTATAACTTCGTAAAGCAACTCGTCTGCAAAAACGTGTGTTTAAAACAGTTCACATACTATTAATTGTTCAGATGGAATAAGATTATTATAATACAATTAAATAATATTTTTCGTGCTTTTAAGCGTCTCTATTTAATCGTATAATAATAATATTATACTTAATACGTATTATTATTTAAAACCTAAGTATATAATATTTAGTCCACCTCAATAGAACACATTAATAACGTTTATTTTAATAGTATTCGAGAACGATTGCGAATCGTATAGTAATAATATTAACATGCCGACAACGTATGCAAATTATATATTTACTCAAAAGGATTTCATTTAGAGGGGTTAAGTCGATTTACTACGGAGTTTAATCACAATAATAATAATTATGATTGTACAAATACCTGTGCGATCATACAAAACCGATTAAACCAAAGAACTTTGAGTATCATCATTCCAAAATAAATTAATATTCAATGGTATTTACGATTATGGTAAGCGATGGGTTCATGATAAAAGGATTTCATTCGACAATTTAATATTATTTTTCTTTATTTAACGTAATCTCGAAATTATACTACAGACTGCAGCAGTAAACGAATTTAATGAAATAATAATATGATATTAATAGTATCGATTTTGAGAATAAAAACAAAGATATTACTATTTCGGCATGAATGTATTATAACTTTGATGCAATGATGCATAAAACCTACTTATCATATCCTTAAAATAAATTGAAATCAATTATTTTTGCTGGAGACGCAGATAATATACATATAATTTCATAATATTATTACCAATACTTTTCACAATTTAATTTAACGTAATCGTTTGTTACGATAAAATCGTTTTTATTTTTTAATGGGTTGACAATTTTTTCAGCCCATACCCATTATAACTATTAAGTTTATGTTATTTAATTTGTATTTACTTCGGACATAATATAAACGCACAAAATAGGTACTTATATAGAGTCAAAAAAGCATAACCAGTACTATTACAAATTATAATACTTGAAGCTGATTTAAGTTTAAAAAAATAGTAATAATAATAATATTGCACGTATGACCAAATAGGAATATTTTAAATTTTAATTATATATTTTAAGTTCTTAAAAATTAAACTTGAATTAAAAGTAGCCGCATATTGTATAAGGCATTTTGTTTTAAATTAGTATTAACCAACACAACCATTGTAATAACAGAAAATAACATATTTAAATTTTGAAATTATGATAATATGTACCTATAATGTACGAACATGCAATGTTGTTGCCTAGTTGGATCTAAAATAATAATAAGCTGCTGAAAATGCAATTAATTTTGCGAACAAATTTAATGAAATAAATATAATACTTGTTTTTCATGTATAATTACGTGTGCACATTTTATGGTCACTATTTTGTTTTGCGCATAAAATAAAAAGAAATAAATAACATTATTTTTATCAAACATTTTGCAAAATAATTCAATTGTGTTGATTACGATTTGTTTAAAAACCACTCATATGCACGATAAATGTATATAAATTATACAATACAAGGTCTAATTACATAGTTGATAAGTGAACGTTAAATTTTTTTCAAAACTTTTTCTCCCATAATTACCTAGTTTGTAGAACTTAATAACATACCTGGTATACATATTTGTATTGATTTAATTATGTTGAACCATTCGTTTTTCTTAATCTTCGAATTGGCGATTGAGGCACAAACATTGATATTAGTGTCGCCGACAACTTACATACTTGAGATTCAATGTTTAATATGTGAAGGTAGATACGAGGTACAGGTACCTATATATTATTTTATACTTTCATTTAATTAGGTACGCTTAATACATTGATGCATACGATAATAGTTATTTCCAAGACCATTATTAATTAGAACTATAATTTTGAAGTGAAACTTCTTTCACAGATTAAATAATCTATGATTATTTAGTCTTTACGGAGGGAACAACGCCGAACATTTTGTAACGAAATAATATTATGCTTGAGGTCCATTGCTCGGCACACGAAATTTTCAGTTGTGCCAACCAAATGTAAAGAATAATTTTATTTTTCTCAAAATGGTCACTCTAAGATAATTCGATTTGATCGCTTTAAATCATAGACATATTATATAAACAATATTGTTAATGTCTATGCTTTTAATATGTATTATTATCAATTAATATATTTAATAATTATTATTGTGAAATAAGGAAGAGTGGAAGACAGAGGATCGTTCTAACACGTCATACCACGTCATACTGTAAGTTAATTCAATTTTATACACATACATGTAAAAGCCCTAAAAATACGGAAGAAGTTTCACTGTTTACATACTCGTTTTATTATGTATACATGTAACTATAAAAACACACAAGTAGCATAGTGTTTGTTTATTATACCTACCGGAAAACCAAGTTTTTAATACACATATTTCAAACCCAAGAATTTATTTTCCTTTGATTATTTTATCTTCAAACTAGACGAATGTGAAACAAAAATCATTATCAAGACATATTTATCAAAGATGACGATAATGAAATAAATAAATATTCCATCATAGTTTTCTGACAATATATCAACTGAACAATATTATAAAGCTCGTGTTTATAAAATATGGTAGGTGGACCTAAGTCTTTAAAACATTTCATATTATGGATGAAATTAAGTGTGAAAAAAAATTCTTTCCTAATCTAAGGAAAAAGTTGATATTATGTTTATGTAGTGTTTTAAAGTATATTTTTCGTTGTAGTTAGTTGTAGTGGAGTAATTGTATCGTTGTTGATATAATACACCTATCGAATCCACATCCCCCCTCTTGACAGGTAGGTGATCGGGCAGTTGTATAGTAGAATAGTAAAATGGCAATTAAAATTGTATTTTCAAATTTTATAAAATTTCAGATAATTTTAAAAACCGGCACCTGATCCAACTATATACATAATTATTTATAACGCAGTATACCTATTACCTACATATTTTTAAGTAAATAACATAAATGTAGGTAAGTACATTATACTAGTATTTTAGATATAAGGATATAACAATTATTATGTGTACCTAAAGTTGAATTCCTTTTTATTTTAATCCTTAATAAAATACATTTCGTTAAGCTTTATACGCCTATAAAAATGCGTAGTTGAAGAAGTTAGCCGTTTTTGAAATCCTATTACCAAGTATACCTACGACCACATCGTAGGTATACAATCAAATATAAATTATTACATTACGTAAGTATTATATTCGTGATTTATAAGACGACATTGGCGTTTATCGATGCGTAATAGTTGTCGTTGTTTATATTTTTATAACAGTATACTATTTCAATGCACGTACACAGTATTATAGTATTAATATACCTTATAACTAGGGCTCGGATTTATATGTAAATACATATTTTTACTGTGACTTGATAAATTAATTTAGGTAAATGATAAATTCGTTTCAAGGGATTTCCAATAAAATGAACTATATTTTATTTTACATATTTTTACATAATTTACCATAAGTACATGTTTTTACATATTTCTCAATAATTCCATTTTTCCTACATATTTCGACAATTTGTTCATTTACGATTTATTATTTATTAATACAGACTTGCCCATGTTTCCAAAAATACAAAATAATACCAATTTTTAAACTTAATCTAATCTACTGTCGATATATGTTTGATATTTATGACCTCATAAAGATAACTTCAGACATAGTCAACATGCAATATTGTCCTATAACATCAGTCGAAGTTGAGAGATCTTTCAGTCGATATAAATCAATTTTACGACATAATCGGCGATCTTTCGAATTCGAAAATTTAAAAATGCATGTCATTATTAATTGTAACCATAATAATTAGATAGTTAGATAAATATTTTTTTTATTACATTTCATTTTAATTAATAATAATATTATTTTTTTTTTTTTTTGATAATACATATTATAAATTTTTTAGCACATATTTTTGTTGTATAAATACATACTTTGGTTTAATAAATCCGAGCCCTACTTATAACACTAAGTATAAGGTGGATAGTAAGCTTTTTGATCTAGCGTTTAAGTCACTAATTCGTCAATGTTCTATCCTGCTGGCTCACGAGAGATCAATACACAATATACTGTTTCAATTATAATTAATTGTATTATACCGATCGATTGTCTAACCTTTTAAATAGTATAATGATGAACCAAAAAAAAAAAAAGATACTACGAGTAAAAGTGATTTTTGCATAATATTTCGTATAATAGTATTGTAATATTATGTATCGTCAGGTACATGAGAATTACCAAATATGTTAACATTAATTAATAAAACAGAGACTATTCTATCAGTATTTTATTTAATTTCAAAGTAGGCTATTAACCACGATCATCAAAGCCTTTACAGATAACAATAATAAACAAAATAAGAATATCGAATATTTTATGTTTTAAATTATATTAAACCATCTCGTTTTAGTTCAATTTCGAACAACCCCTTCATAATATTATTATCATTGATTTTAAATTGTTGTGTTCCGTTAAATAAGGAATGATGGTGTAAATACATATTATAACGTTATTTTTCGAAAAACTCTAAAACATGTACAAACAAATAAAATATAATATAATCAAATGACTCATCGTTGTTTACACCTATATTTATAATCAATCACTTTATACCCAATGATTACGGATTCTTCTTTTTATGGATTTAAAGAAGTTACAAATACACCTGTACCTATATATTATACGGCTGTACCATTCAGACGATTTTACCGAATTCATTCAACACTCCGTTTACAATAAACCATCTGTAGGTGTATATAATAACAATTTAACCCTATCCTGACAGTCGAGTATTTTTTAGGAACATGTAACATTTTTATCCAATTATATCATTTTCTTGCTCTTCAGTTCTATTTTATTTCCGTAATTCAAATTAATGGACAAAACACGTTTTTTAATGCTGGTTTTGTCTTGCTGTGTTTCAGAAATAATCATCAGGTACCTACCAGCTATTTGTTCACAATAATTTTGGTATATATAATGGCATAAATAATAGTTAATCTTCTATAATGTAAAATTCACATTTTACTCGTTCAAATATTCAAGTTATATAATTGCATACCTATGCGTAATAGATCATAGAAATTTATTCATCACGAGTTGTAAAACGATTTACATATTAATGAAAATACTCGTACTACCTTAAAGTTTGAAGAACAGTGGTAATGGGTTCATGGTATAAATAGATAATAGACTAAACAAATTAACTACTTGTTTGTTTTAAGAAAATGCGTAGACTTATATTGAAATCTCGTGAATATATGTACTAGGGACACATAACTTGTATTATTAAGTAACTTTTTCCTTGATTAATTTTTCACCCGGTTATTTTTTTTTGTTTTTCAGGATTTTATTTTTTATTATTAGGGGATTCATTTAAATATACCTATACATTGCGATTGAAAATAATACATTATTTTAATTTGTTGTCACAAACTTTGATTCGCCAAAGATCAATCAAAAATATTTCAATATAATATATTATCATGTTATCCCCCCGAATGTTGTTCAGTCGTTGACTTTTAATTATAATTAATTGACAACTTCTGCAGTCTACTATATTGAAATATCGATCAAATACCGGCTTCATCACATCAAATATTTAATCTGTTTTAAGTACTCGCGTTAAATATTGCTTCAATCAGAAGCGCGTGTAATTATTATAGTAAAACGTCGAGAAAATCGTTAAGCAATGCACAGAAGACGGCGGCGTGGTCCTTTATAAATTATGCGTGCCTGGCTAAGGAAACTACTGACGCGGAAACTCGAATTTGCATCGGACGTTGACAGACTATTATATTTTGTCGTTATAATGAATCTATAATATAATGTTGTATTAATAAAGTATGCGGATCGACGGTGCACAACGCAAGCCCAAGACGCTAGACGAAAGCGACTGGTAAGGCGCCACCAACCATTACGACGTCCGAACACGGGGATCCAGACAACACGTGGTGGTAGGGGAGGGTGAGGCGGGTGTCAGAATAATGTCTCCAGCGCCCCGAACTTAACAGTCCTGTAACTTATTATTATAGTATACAGCTTTTAGGCGCAAAGGACAAAGTTTTCCATACAAATCGGTCCGAATGTGTAGTTTAGGTACAACCGGTCGAATTTTTTACTCCACGAGGATATATGAGCTCTCAATTCCACGACGTCGCGTCATTCGTTCGTGATTTCAGAGACAGCTGACATATTTGACACATGCGGTTGAACAAGCGCGTTTTCCGGACGTCGAAACACCACATACATATAGGTGGGCTGCAGCCCGCTCGTGTTCGTGTGTGGGTCGTGGGTGGTTTATTATATTTTATTTCGATTTTTCGACAAAGAACGTGTACTCTATAGTTGTAGGTGAAATATCGTGTGTGTTTGCGAGCGCTTGTGTGTGCGTGTCTGTGTGCATACGAGTCGGAGCCAAGACAAACATGTTAACAAATTAAACAACTACCGGACGTCGTCGTAAAGAGCCGTCCTGAACAAATACAACATCGATTTATGCGTGTGTATGTTCTTTTTTTTTCCATATTTTTTCCCCCCTCTCGACGGCGACCGCGGTTATCCCTTTGTAGGTCGCCCGTACACGCCGAATATTCGGTTTCAAAGCAAATTGACGAAGAGCAAAAACAACAGAAATACACTGCACTGCCGACACACAATAGCCGGGACGACTACAACTATTATCGTACACAATGGGAAGGTGCCTGACACTGTAGCAGCAGAGCATCGCCAACGGAGCACTATGTATTTTATTCGATACATAATATAATAATATTGTGTGCGCAGCGCCGCAATTACAAATGGGTACAGGTACAATACGTCTTTTCTCGCCCACGCGCCCGAAAAAAAAAAATACATTCGTCGTCCGATCTGTCGAGGGCCCCTTTGGTTCAGTGTAAACAGACGTGACTCACGCGTTGTTCGTGTGTATTTTGTATTTTGATTTCGTCTCTCACTGCACCGACGACGAAGACGACCATACGACCTATACGACGGCGGCTGCCACGACGTACACAGATTCGGTGTACCCGTAAGTCATGCTGTTGTAACATTATTATTTAGGACGTGCATGCTTTTAAAATGGTAGGCACACACGTCGTGTATGGTTGTTGACTATAATAGGTACTTCGACCGACGTGGTTATAGAAGGCTGTGGGTATATAGCTCTGGTCGGGTGGCGCGAACGGTTTATTGGCGCAAACACAATAATATTACTGTGCCTGCGTCTATGCGTTATTATTGCGATTTTATATTTCACACCGATTTATGTGATATCGACGTAGTACTTGATAATCAGACATATAATATAGCTATACAGAACAATAATATTATTCATATTATATATCACGGCAGTTTTTCGATGCTCGATATCGACATCGGCCATGCGACCGCGGACTACAGTATTGTGTTTTTTTAGCCGGAAAATACGACGAAATTGCACATACGACGGGTTGTTGAGACGAATGCTATTCTGACACGGAAAATAAGCGCGTTTATGAATGGGAGATTGACAAAAAACTATGAACAGAGACGATCGTCGTAGTTGGTTGTGTATACAGAAAACGATGGTGTTGAGAAAAGAACGTTTTAAAAAAATATAATATACATGTCATTAGGTAATAAATTGTTGTTGTATTAATACATCTACATATACACTCTACAGTCCAGACTATACTGACTTGAGTTAAGTGTTTGTTGTCTATTTTAAAAAAATGTGTTTACCTATTTGCACTATAACCACGATGTATTGAACGTATCGTACTCATCTTGATTTTAAAATGTTTTCAAATGGTTAATTCAGTATTATTATTATTTCGATTATTGTTACACATAATATGTTTTATATTCTACTCATAAATATATAAATAACGTACAGTATTGATACAATTCCACATAATTTAATACAAAATGGTAGTTTATTTAACCCACCCTAAATATAATATCAGTTTCGACTTCCATATAAGTGCAGTAATACTTTGATGTTGTGAACGAAATAAACATAAACAATTATTTATAAATATTTGGTTTATCGGATAGTTTGTTGTATGCTTTTATCGTTTGAGAAAATATTTCAAAATAATATGATGCTCGAATTCAATAGACCGAATTTGGTAACTTCTTGCTCTGTGATCATTCCGCAGTCTCTGAACCCAACGAGACAAAGATAAATAAAAAGTCATATTCATTCTTTTTTGAAGAGACAAAAAAAACGAAGATTTATTATTATAATCATATTTGTGATGTGTTATTATAAACAAAATAATAATGATATGTTAATAAGTTTGCGTATGGGCAGCGTGTACATTTAATTGCCAATAGCTAACGCCTTGATACGATGACGGGTCTTCGTGTATAATGTGTTCGGGAAATTTAAACGTTTAGACAATTCTACGTGTTTTTACTTCGTTTGTTTAAAACCACTCGTCTGTGGTTGGTGAACTTCTTGGACGTAAATAATTCGTTAAACATTAAGTGAATAGTGTGTTGAAAGGTCACGTGGGATCCTAGTATAATATGTATATAATATTATACTGCATGGTATTTATCCAAAAATAATTTATTCCATTTTATTTGACGCTTGTTAAAAAAAAAACAATGTGAAATAATAATAATTGTGAGTACGAATTTGGACAGGGAAAATAATTGGTTTTGTGTAAATTACAGTTTTATACCAAAGTCGAATTTGAATATTATTACAAATGTGTGGATTTAGAAAACGATTCGAGATTATACGATTTTTTTTCTCCAATAAACGATACACGTCCTGTCTTTGGAACTATCGTCATGTCAAATAAATACTATGTATTATATTTCGCTGTCCGAACTCCGAACAATGATGATGTACAAGGCGATGAAAAAAAGTCTAATTAAAAAAAATATATATTATTAAATCTTCTGTCATTCGAACGGTGACATGATTGGCCGGATATGTGTGTATTTTTTTTTTTTATCATTATCATTACTCGTCTATCAACGAGACAGAGTTGACGGGTTCCGACGAAATCTCATGAGTCGTCCAAATATTTAATTATAATATAAGCGAAACGTATAATGTTTCGACACATGACTGGAATAAAGAATGGGGCCAAAAAGCAAGTCGTTTAAATTTTTCGTCGAATTTCATTTAAATTATTTCCAATGTCATATTGTTTACTGCTTAAAAGCGATCAAGAAAAAATACGAGTAAAATCCAGTTGTTATTTATTTGATGTGTTCTTGAAGATTCTAATCGTTATATAGGTATACGATTGCGATTACATATATTATTATAATACTTGCGTGGGCCAAATAGATTAATTTATTGATCGAAAAAAAAACGAATTTTAATTTCAACGTAACTATATTGACAAGAAAATATTTAAGCACCTCGTAAAACCAACGGATTTATTATGTCTCTTTTTTATTGAACTCACCTCGGCAACCTAAAATTGTCTAAAATACCGATAAAACCAATATCATAAATTGATAAACGGGTTAGGAATCGTATTTGTATGACATCTTATGTAAAACAGAAAAAACGATGAGACAAAAATCATACGATACTGTAAAGATGTTCAAGACAGACTAAAAAAATAAAAATAAAAATTTGTTGAACTGACCAATAAAACCCCTCATAGCAGCAGAACCATAGCAGACACTTATGAAGTACATCTGACAAATTTGTTGGTAGCTATTGTCGGACATTGTTGGATTACAACCCCAGACTTTGTCATGGAAATTTGATACATTTTCGCGCGCGTACCATATTATATATTACTGAGTTAAAAGTGTGCGACCGAATAATATAATACGTATACAGTCGTAAAATTTCGTAGGTATTCATAAAACACGTGTAGATGAATAATAACATAGATCATCGATTTCCGGATCCAATTAATCATTGTTACGTGTGTATAGAGTAACACTACGAAATGGTGTCTAAACACGAAAATATTTCGTGAAACCAGTTTCGTTATTTTAGAGTAATCTATGTAGACGGATTTTTCTTTATTTGTACGAATTATACCATACCGTACATAATAAAACATTCAAAACAATGTCCGACGGAACAACGTAAACCGTAGACCTATAATTCACCACCGAGTCTCGTGTAAAAAATCGTTAGGATAGAATTTATTAGGGAACATATAAAGCCAATGATTTAACGCTAATTTAAAAAAACAACAGTCGTAAATCATAATCATCGATTCGTAGTATAATTACTGCCGTTGAGAAAAACCTACCTGTAATTTATTCCGTCGGGATTTAATATATATATTATTCAAGTTTTCCATAAGTAAGCGATGACCTTTCGAGTTCTGCAGTAAGTCTGGATGAAAAAACGGGCACTATCTGTGCTTTTCGACTTGATTGTATAACTTGTAAGCTTGGGTTTTATCCTTACGTCGAAAGAGGAAATAAAAATAACATATTTCGCGTTATCATGTCCACATATATTTTTGACTATTTTTTTTTTGTCCGATCGACGGATGACTATTTCTCGCGCACACATATAATATACCAGCGGTGACGTTTTCCACGAAGCGACGGTTTTGGTGATTTAAAATTGTATTCGTTCGATTTATTTAACAGTCGTTCGCGAGACGAACATTTTTCATATATACGATGTGTGTGCACACACGATTTTAGGACCCTTGTCACAAAAATAATATTAAAAACGATCGTCTGAGAGCGACGTGAAACAAAAATATGGTCGAAAGTCTCTCGAGAAAACAAGGGATTTGGTTTACAGCTAGTCGTCTTTTTTCATATCGAACGCGCGTGTTATCATTAATAAAGTATAAGCCTACATATGAGTAGGCTACTCATCATGACAGTATTCGGCTGTCGATAGGACAATGGAAACTAATATTATTTCGTGGTTGGACTTTATCGATTTAGTACGGAACACAAAGTTTCAGTATAATTTACTACAATTATATAGAACTATGAAAGAACTTAGCCATACTGCTATGATTTTATCAAATATGAAGTAGGTGCTTATAAAAATAGAATGACTTTTATTCCATACGCACTATTATATCACATCTTGTTATGTATTAACTGTTAATACTAATTTGTTGCAGACATAATGGCAATCTGTATTTGATGTCTGTATAAAACTTACAGTACTTACATTATTTTGTATACAGGCGGGTATACTTACTTGTAGGTATAGGTATAGTGAAATGGTTTTAAAAAAACTATAAAATCGATTTCAGTTGTAATACACTGTTATGTTTTGTATTACTCATAATTTCCTGTAGAAGGGTTGGCCGAACGGAACTGTAATAATGGAACAGCCGGTAACCCTTTGGCACAGTGTGATAACTTTAAAAATAATATTGTTCAAAAAAATATACACACTAATGGTATGTATTATAGTAAAAAAATGAATTATTATAAATGAAGAAACTTAGCAACATATCATGCGTGAATATTTTAATATGGACACCAATTATTATTAAATAGGTAGTATAATATCCTGCAGTGGGTAGTGGAAAAACACGTGTTATTCTATGTATAATAGTTACCCGCTGAGAGGAACACACCATTGCTGACCGTAATCATTTATTTGTTAATTCTAGCTATATATTGCACGTCGCATCACCGCTAAGTCGAAGGGAGATATAAATTTGAAATTTGAAACGATATAAAATAGTGAAAACTGTACGTGTTTTGAGCGCAACATATCAACTCTGGATAACATCGATGAATAAATACACGATATAAAAGTAGGTAGGCATTACATTAATGATAATAATAATTAAAATTATTATAATATTTCGTTCGCTGATTTCGCGATTTATCGTACGAGATGGTACGATTTCGAGTACACTTTTATAATAATGGAAAATGGTTGTAATTTACTGCGAACCACGTGAACAAACAATGTTATAGCTATATTTGATTATGATTGAGGACTTACTTGTTTCGAATATTAGAGTACATTTTAATGTTTCGTTAACATCTTTTTTTTGTGTGTGTATTGTATTGTAGGTCGTTTGTTTTAAAATATAATAAAATTATATTGTTCTAAACTTAAAACTTTAATAATAAAGGCGGAAGTAAAATATGTACATATAGTATTCCCTTGCACAACATAAAACGTTGATCATTTATATTCGTTCGATCTAAAAAAAAAAAAAACTATGCACATCAGTTATCATTATATTAAAATATATTTTGTTTTCGTAACTACTGTAAAAAAAATCGTTGATATTAAACAGACAGACTCTAAAAGGACGCCACATTAAAAATTCTCATAACTCGTTTAAAAATTCAATTGTTGACCTTGGAGAAAACCAACTATACATACTATGCCTACTACCATTGAGTATAGATATTAATTAATATCGCTTTCATAACCATGCAGGTGCAAATAGCATTTGAGATTTTTTTTTTGGGGGGGGGGCTAAGCCCCCAAAACTCCTATCTTATTTACTTATATAGTATATACAGTTATATTTGCCCATAAACAGGGTAAGATGATCTCCAAATGCTACTTCTTAGGTTACAGAATAAAGATGGACATGCGAGTTGACCCGTTCAATACACAAAGTATAATTCTATACAATAACACGGTTATAAGTTATAACTTATTAATTGCAGTATTGACATAATAATATAATAACACGTGCACTATGGTGTTAGAAGGCGTTCATCAGAATAAGTGAGACTTCAAGACAATACGTTCAAAGTGGACTGCGGAGACGATAGACGCATAACCTACTATATTTACAGGTCTTAATGGATTTTTAGTAGACGACGAACCGTTTTTTTTATGAATATTTTAGTGCGCAGTGTAATGCAGTACGAACGTCTACCTAATATTCAAACGAATTTCGGCGACATTATTTTATTTTTTAAGCGGCTTGTGAAAAATTCGGTTTTTGATTGTTCGTTAATAACGCTCTCTCTCGCACACCCATAAACATAACATTATAAAGATTATAAAAAACGCCCACGTTGCAGTCGGCAGACGAAAAATAACGCATGTGGTCCCACAGTGGTACACCCGAGCGATTCGACCATAACACACACAATGTGACTGCAGAACAGTACCTACAACAATGTAATGTAATCGTTGCCAAGAAATGTTGTCGGCGGACAACACGCCTGCGATTAATAATTACCACAGTAGATTTATTAACATTAATAATAACATTTGGAATGTGCTAAGAAGTGACCAAAACGTTTCCTTTAACGTCGTGTTGCATATGTGTAATAATATATGTATAATAGTATGTGTTTCTGACCATATACCATACGAATAATAAATAATAATAGTAATAGTTACACATTGGTAAAAATCCATAAACTAAATTCTGAATTACTATAATATATCGTAAACGTAGTCCGTACACGTATTTATATAATACTCTTGTAGAACTGACTAGCATTTGATTAGTTATAATTTATAACAAACAATAAAATATGTAACTATTAATTACTATAGCTTAAAGCCAATATACGAAGAAAGATATAGACTTGACAAAGTTAAACGGAAGCTGATTAATATTTTTTAATCAGCACCCGAATCAAACGTCACACAGTGCAACTTTCAAATAATTTTTTTTTTTAAATATCCTAACCTTTTTTTTAAAAGCATCCCACTACTATTCCTTCTTACTGTATATTCACTGGCTTTCCTTAGTGGCTTAAGGAACTCCACTTGAGTGTCAACTAAATCATCGTTAAATCAAGGAATATTTATTTTTATATATTTTACTATTTTAAATCATTGTATAGACTATAGAGTCAAGTGATTAAACAAAAATAGTTAGTTAACTCATTGTTTTAACTACAGGTAGGTATTATGTATTAAGTATTATGTTCAAAATTCAAAATATTTTTTTAACGTATTTTATTCCTATAAAAAAAATACTTTTTATTTACAATAATATTTTTTGCCATTTTTTTAGAAGTGTTTACAATATTATACACATTTTAAATCAAGCAGGTATCAACAACTTAAATAATATTATGTTTAGATATATTAAATTATACAATATTATGTTGGCGCTAATTTCAAACTGTCCCGAAGAAAAGTACCATTCGTTTATAATATTTAAAGCAAAACTAAAAAGTATTTCAAATACTTTATTTGGAATACTATTTTTATGAATTATTCGAGTCTGCTTGTAAGCAAAATATAAAGAAGGCAGTAACGCCATTTTGTATAGTGTTTACGATTTTCTACAACGATAACGGTCGGTCGGTCGTATAATAATTGGAAGACAACCATAATTTCCTGAAGTATTAATTATTTTTGGTCACGTGTGCATTCCAAATTATCAAACTTTTTTCTCCTGGACTGTATAATTTAATAATATTAGATATTATATTTGATATCATGTAGGTATACCTGCGTATATTATATACACCAATACTTTAGTTGTTATTACGGTTGGTTATTATACTCCATTGTGCGTTTCGAACCACCTGTCTTACCCGGTTGGTCGGCTGTTAAGTTCCGGTCCCCGGGGTGCTGGCTTTGATATTGATGTGATGCGACGACGAGTCACAGCCGAAAACAGTTTCGTCGACCCTCGGCCTACAATAATTTTCTCGAATACTAACGAAAATTTATTGTTCAACCGATAAATTATGTTTTAAACAATCTCTCCAATTATGATTTATGAATGGCCCGTAAATTAATTTTTTTTAATTTCTACCGAAAATTGTTTATGTAAATAGTAGTTATCGGCGGCCGGACGTAATTTTGATACTCAATATAAACTGATCATCGGACAACCCATTTGAACACGCCTAGCCGAATGTTATTATCCTTTATCGTTTTTTTTAAATTAGATAATATTTTATACTTTGTTTTAATATTGTATCGATGAGTAAACGCTGCATTATACCTACATTATTTAGTAAAACCAACAAATATATTCACTTTTAGTTTTAGGATAAATAATATTATTTTAAAATAATATGTTGTACCGAAGTCGTGGTTAGGTTAGGTTAATTTAATGTTGGACACATATACTTATGTAAATTACATTTATTTCATATGTATAAAATAATAATAATCGACTATTACGTCACACGTTATTATTGTAATTGCGCATCTAAATTTGATTAAAATATTTATGTAAAGATGTATGTCAATTTGAATTTTTTAAATATATTTTTTTTTAATTAATGAATATTGTGATTTGATGCCACACTGTCACATCATAATTTTTATGATAAATTAGATTCACTGAAATATCATTATTCATTAAGTATGACAGAATTCTTCCAAAAAAGTTTTAATTATAAAACACTATTATTAATAGATTTCAACGCAACCGATAAATAATGTTATTTTATGTTATGTTTCAGACCACTGCTCCAACCAACCCATTCACATTGTGTTTAGAATTTTATCGGGCACGAAGACGATCGAGGCGTTTATATTATATTCAACATTTTTAATCATTTTAATACCTCGTTCGTACATGTAAGTGAAAATAAAATATGTAACTTTACTGCTAGCGGCGACTCGTCGATTCACTTCGCGTTTACTTTAAATGTAAAATATAAACGTATGAAAATAATTCTTCGTTTCCATTTATATGGCCCATAAAACTGTTTTGGGAAAGACAGTTATTTTTCCGTACGCCTGCCAGTTACTGCCTACTCTCTATAACGTATACCTACCAAATGTTCCAGGCAAATGTATTACAATGCACTTGTATTTAAATTTACTGCAAAGCATATCCGATATTTCGGAGACCGGAACTCTGAACTTCTGCTTGCCGCAGGAAACCCCACGTTCATCCGCGTCCTTCTTAACCACATCCTCCGTATATTCCCTAACCATAACTGCAGTGTATGTAATATCCTCTTACGCACACACACTCACACTCGGCACTCAATACTTCATTCGCATAGCAATATTGTTATCTAACCCTGCCTTAATCCTGCGATAGGTGGCATTTTATTTCATTTTTATACTAATACTACCGCCGTATACATAGGTGCGCAAGCGCAACTGACACTGTTTTATTTTATTCCGGATTGCGAATATTATATAATATTATAATATCACATGTAGGAACCCTGTACGCTGCACGCCACGGTGTCAGATGTCCAATTGAAGTTTAATTAAAGCGTATATAACACAAGGTCATATTATTATTATCCGAGGCATTGATTTATGTCGGGCTCGCGAAGGTTTATTAGCAGCTGGTAATAATTTAGTGTCACCGAGAAACTTTTAATTCGTTTTCAAGAGGCAAAAGTTGCCTTAATGAACGCAGTCTCGAATTCCCCCAAAGAAATTTAAAACTTTTTGATCGATCTTTGTTCGGTAAATTATTATTCTTCCTCCCCGTCGCTCCAACCTTTCCACCACCCCACATCTAACCACACTGTATCGCAATCGGCTGAGGTTTTTTTTTTTTTACCACGAAATGTGCATGCCGAAAAGTAAATGTCTTATCTTTTTTTGTTTCATTTTCAAAAAACGTCCCATAACTCTTTATCAGCAACCCTTTTTGTCTTCGGTAGGCATGCCGTTTCCCCTACGACAATATTTATAGCGTCCCCCTCACCGCCACACAATATATGTATATATACCTATTTCGCATCCGATCTTGTTCCATTTCCGAACTTTAATAATGAATCTACAGAATATAAATTCGTCTCCGCCGTGGTTAGATACTGTTTAAAGTTCAGAAAGTCAGCACATTGAAATCGAAAGTGCTGCAGAACTATAAAACAACATCAACCGTATCTGTAATAATAATATCGTTGAACGTTGAACGACTCGCAATACAAGAATAATATGATTTATATGATTTTCAACTTCAATTTGTTCTACCTATTGAATATACTTAATATTATTAAAAAAATATAGTAGAGTTGTAGTCAAAAGAGTTATATTATTTTTTGACGTTGTCAAAGTAGGTATAGGAACATTAGGAACAAGTTATATTAAAATGTATAGGTACATAGCCCACAATCCGCTTAAATAAAGTTTACGATGCTCATTTTCAGTTATTAATTTATTAAAAAATGTTTACAGTTATGAGTTATTTCATACTAATTGAAGAAAAAATACTTTTACTATTTTAAAAGAGTCCACTGAAAACCACTACAATAATATTAAATAAAATATTTATTGGTACCTAGTGAAATCAAAATTTTAAAAGATATTTGCTCTTACATGATAATAATATTAATATTATAATATTTTTTTTGTACCTACATATCATTTAGATTCCGAGATGATAATATTTTGAAATTCCTAATCTTTTAGATTTATCTACAAAGAAGACAAATTAATAATAACATCTGTAATATAATAGATGCCGTCCGTGGTTAATTCGATTCGAGCAGTAGATGAAATAAAAATTTGTTTCAGTAACATAATTATTAAACAATCTCCTGACTGTTGTGATTAATAAATACCTACACATTATAATATTATTATTAATTTGTGTGGTGTGCACGAGGAGCTGGAGAGAGGACTGTTTAGTTTATTTATTTTTTTGTGACTATCGCACACTGACACCCTACGGGGATGTGGAAATTAATGTACGTAGTCTAAATAAATTAGCATTTTCGACAAAGTAGTTTTATACACTTTGTATATAAAATAAAATACGTGTTTGTTATCTCCCGTTAAATCACAAACACACTACGTTATTAAATCAATGCAAGGTGTTGGGAACGGTTGTTACTTTACCAAAATGCAGTCAATGACAATTTATATTGACCGTCACCACAGGTAGGTAGGTATATAGGTACTATTAAAGTTATCGTTCGGGTGAATTATTGTTACGTAGACATTAATAGCAGCTCACTGCTCGGTAATGATAACTGGAGATTACTATTTTTTTTTCAAAAATTCTTGTTTTATTCAACGGTTCCGGCTTATTGGCTGTTGAGCTATGCATACGGAAATAGGCCACCTCTCGGGATTCGACTTCTAATCATTAACTTACTCTTATCGAGGGTAATAAAACAATGATAAGAGAAATTGGTATAGATCGGTCTCCAGAGACAAACCCCAAAACAATCAACTGAGCGATTAGAGGAGAACATTTCACTCCTACAAACTACCTTGTATACCTACGTATAAATGAAGCTTATTATAAATTCCCTTTGAATAATACAAATTACAATATTATCATTGCAATACATTTCAAATGACATCAGATAAACATAACACCTACAGGGTGGTAGTATAGAACAGCACTACGGCATAATATTAGGAGTTACCGGTTTTTTCCATAATATCATACTCAAAGTACGCATAAAGCACTGGTATAAATGCATTATAAATTTACCCATATTATATGTAAGCGTTCACTTATATTACTTAACCAATCATTTTTTTGAACACAACCATGTTTGCTGAATGCAGACATTTAAAATATTTTTTATGAAGAAAAATTGATACATCTATTTTAAATTTTAATAAAAACAATATTCAATGATGTAACCTATCTTCTTTCACTGTGGAATAAAAAATGTATATTTGAAATTGATTTTGTGTTGTATTATAGATAATGACTAATAATACATGAAACTAGATTTATTTTTAAAGAGTTGCATTTAAATATTTGACACTAGATATTATTTACAAGAGTATTGTCTTTTCTATGAAATAAATTTTCAATAAAAATGTTACTTTTTGGCCGTATGTCATTTTAATTCAATTTTTAGTTTAAACTATTATACCCATAGACATGCAATTTACAATTATTAGTAAAAATAAAAGGTATGTAGGAACACAACAATATTGTTAACTGTTTGTGTGATATGAAATTGGTCAATTATTAATTTGAATGAAATATCAAAATTATGCATTATAAATATCTGTAATTTAATTTTGATTTGAAAAGCGTTCATTTTTTTAAAGGCATTACAAAACATTAATGGACTTAAATAAAAACGTATTTAACATAAGATACATACAAATAAAATCAGTTATACTTCTGTTTTTTTATTAGAAGTATTTTGAAATTGGTCTGCAGACTGCAACGATATGATAATTTTGTCAGTCAGTAGTAATATATTTTAGATAATATAACGTTAACTATTAAATATTATGTATATGCATAAGCAAGAACGTTGCCAAATATTTTAATATATAAATCAAAGCCCTCCGGACAAGCTGCAGCACACGTCTTAATAAACATTGGTACTTTTTAACAGACGTTTAATTTAAGTGTAAAAATACGTTGTGACTTTTTCGTAAATAAAAACAAATTATTATTTGAAGTATATTATTTTTATTAAGATTCCGGAGGCCTTTAGGCTGATATATATAATATTTTATTGGTACGATAATTTATATACATATAGATTAACCGCCGTAACTAAAATATTTTACTCAAGAATTCGGTTCGCAGTTGAGAATCAGAGCCCAAAACCTCAAGCCACGCGTATAGGAATTTTAATTATTAATATATTTTTTTCTTAAAGAGCAGGAGGTGTAAAAAATATTCATGATAATATTATAATAACTTCAGAGTGAAAAACGTAACGTCGTAGAAGTACCTGCAATATAAATTTGGCTGAAAGTAACGCTATATTTTAGTCGGTACGTGTTAATTGAACACCTCCATTAATTTGCGTCTATACGACTGTACCTATACAATATAATATAATAATAATACGTCACTAACAATATTATTATTATAACGCTGCAGTCATATCGATATTTCGAATGAAACCACTCCTCCTCGAATAGAAGAGAAACTATGGACTATAATGGCGCCATAATACATGGGTACATATTATTGTACGTGTATAATGAGTCTATACATAAAATATTTATTTACATATGTATATCTGCAAATTACACTTGCCTCCGAGTATATCTCCTTCATTTCAACAACTTTTGGTATTATAAATAATAATGTAGATGTATATGTAAAATCATATTTATTTTTCTATATATAAATATATATATATATATTATATATATGATATGTATATATCATTTGGCTCATAGCCTGTTTCATGGATTTCCTTTAACTGTAGGTATATATGTATTACAGATACACGTGTACATATATTATATAGTATATACAATAAAATATAATATATACTAGCTGCATAGTTATTGCAGTTGGCGCCGAAACTGGGTGGTTGGTGTCATCCCAGATATACGCCTTAGCGCGCTGTCGCTCCGTCAAACTATACAAAACTTTTATTGTATGCGGGAACAACGGATTATCTTACTTTGAGTTGGACACATTTTCGATGGCAGCTTTGCCCGATAGACAACGCAACGCCATTCAAATGCATTATTCAATTGAAATGTTCAACCAAACAATGTGGACGTCACATTTTGTGTGCCGGATTGTTTTTTTTTTTTTTAACTAATTGTTCATAAACTTAACTTTCTGTAAATGCCTATATGCTTTCAAAGCGGTTTAAGGTACCTAAAATGTTGCAAATATAGTAATAGACAAAATATTTTTTGGAATTCAATTTTAAAATGTTTCCTAATAATCATATTATATTAAAAGTTCGAGAATTTATCATCTAATTCGTCATATTCTGTTTTTTTCAACCAACTATTACAAAAAAAAAAAATTTCACATAAATACACTCGCTTCAGGTTTATTGGGTTTATATTTTGTACAAATTATAATTAATAACGGCTTGCTGGTATTTATCCATATTAGTAATATTAGTTATAGTTATATTATTATACGTTTTGAACAAAAAGTAAATAAATAAAAACAATAAAAATCTATACATTTTTGAATTTTTCGTTATTAATTATATTAAACATTTACATGTTTCTAGCTTTAAAGCTTATTATATCTAAAACAACAGCTTTTTACCAACGATCACTTCACAGGAAACCGTATAAATCTTTAAGGAGAACCGCTGGTGCAAAATCAGGGAATATCCATTTCCACCTTACAGACACACTGCACGAAAGACAACCATCATATTATAGGATTTGCGGACCAGGACTGTCGGACCAATACGCCGAGCCTGCAGAGGAGTTCTAGTTGGGCGGCGGCGACAACGGTGCAGTGCACTACAATGTGCTGCCGAATTCGGTTCAGCCGGCAGTACCCTCTGTTGCTCAACGGTGACGAATATGGAATGCAGCAGAAGCAGCGATTGCAGGAGCAGGATCAGGATCAGTTATAGAGGACAATCAGCCTTTGCCGAAGGACCGCAATTGCCGGAATTACTATACCCGCGTTCACGTGTTCGTTCGGTTGGTATACGCAATCCGCGGCCTGAACGTTTGGACTGGAAAGCTTGATTGCAGACCGACGTGTGCCCTGTGCGCCGGGCACGGAGATGGTAACTGCAGGAGGAACTTTGGACTTCATGGTGAAACTGGTAAAAGGATAATGAGCTTGGCAGTGGACGTTCTAAGAAGAGATACACGAATTCAATAATTCTGGATAGGTTTGGATTTGTTGGCAGAGAAAACTTTCGGTTATAATCGTATGCTTAAATTATGAAACAAAATTAACAATTTTGATTTTTTTCACGATTCTTCATATTATGGTTTATAATAAGTTGTAACACTCTTAGTTCATAATAATGTATACTTATAACTTACTTAATTTGATATTCTATATATCAGGTATATATTAGATTGAAGTTTGACAAAATTGTTTGTCGCTCTTCTTAGTGAACTGATTTCCACGTTGCTTGCTTCTTACCCCCTTATCAGTTTCACCATCACTTCCGTTAGTTCCTCCGTGATCAAGTCACCATCTCCGGTTCACTCGGGTATACGTACCTCGATCTGCCTGGCTTTCTCGTTCACTTTTCCCGACCGCTTGCCAACCGCAGAACGAACACGAGCGGGCAGCAATTCAATTACATAATGATATGCTCCCGGTGGTCCTTCGGCGGTGGCTGATCTCCAAACTCTACTGACCCTGATCCTTTTTGCTGCAAGTGCCGCTGCATGCCATATTCTATATATTCATCGCCGTCGAGCTCAGCCTCCAGCTTCACCGGCTGACTAGGTTTCGGCCGCATCACTGTAGTACACCCCGCCAAGCCACCGTCGCAAAGGCCCAACGAGAACGTGGCTCGGTTACCTCAAAGGTCCACGTCCTCCCCCGGCATCAACTAAATGGCATCCAGATCCGACATCCCTCTAGTCCTCTAATCATCTCGTTGTCCTTCGCTTGCAGTATGTCTATTTAAGTACCACTCCAGTTCCACTGAATGGACGTTCCCTAGTGGTCTAAAACACGACCAGCGTTTCTCCTTAACTTTGTCCGATTTTGATTTGATTGTAGTAGGTGTAAATAATTAGTTTTAAAAACTTTAATGTGAATAAAAAATCTCGTTACTATGGTCCAAGATATTGAATATATAATGTTATGACGTTATTTATCAATTTATCGTATTATTTCATTGTTAGCATACAAACGGACAATTATAACCAGATGCATAAGCTGCTGCAGTTTATTTATATCACATTAATGTTATACCTATACCTTATAAGGTTTAAGTTTTAACTAAAATCTGTAGATAATTAACATTGTAATAATGAACAATAGATATAGTTTATGGATATGAGCTCAACTAAGAAGGCTGGAGTAATGAAGTGACATCCCCCTAAAAAAAAAATTACTCACTGAAATCAAATAGTATTAAGCTAAAATTAATAAATAAAAATAAATGGGTAAGTAGATGTCGGTCAGCTATACAGTAGGTTACAAGTGGGTCACTGTAATGGATGGCGTTAAATTATTTGAATTCAAGGTTAGGTTAGTATACAAACAATGATGATTTTGAGTGAAGATGGTCTGTTAGCCTATAATATTACTTAGTAAAACTAACAAATTGAAAATTAAATGTTTGTAAACAGCTCAAAACGATATGATGTTGAAGTAAATCGAAGCACTTTTACTGTCCTACAACTGGTGAAAGACACAAAAATAAAAATTAAATTTAAAAAAAACACACATGTAAAATCAATACATTCATCACCCTTATAAGAATCTAAAAGAAACAGAATTATAAAAACTATAAAATTTCATGAAAAAATAAAGTATTTATTTTAAACGATACTCAGTGTAAAAAATCACCTCAATACGTGTACGATTTTGTATAGACAGTTCATATTTTAGGAACTTAAAATGATTTTTCAAGAGCCAAGATTTAAAAATGATTTCAAATTATTATATAGTCGGATATACTAAAAATTTAATATGTAGTAATATTTATTTATTTATTTTTATTTAAATTAATATCGAAAGATTACTGGGCCTCACTGAGGAAAACTCGTGTGGAGGCCCATGAGTTATCTTAGATTACAAATAATTCTTATTGTTTTAAGGTACATGTTACATTTTTAAAAAACAAATAAGCAGTTTTTCATAAATAAATCACATAAATAATTCTAGTAACTATTATAAGCGTTAAATTAGTATGTTACATACAATTTTATGTTTTACACACATATTCATATCGTAGCCAGTGGTTAATTTTTTTTTTGAATATGGGTAGCGGTAAATTAACCATATCATTGGGCATTAAGTTAGCTATCTGCGTTCCCAAAAAATAGTAAACTTTTCGGCAACTAGTTTTTGAGGGCCAATCTAGGGAAAATTTACTATCTGCATATCTGGTGTTGACCCCATGGTTTATAGAATCTAACTGATTGTGTTTTTTCAGATATATGGTGATTGTTTTTAGGTATAAGAGTTCTATATTGAGGACATTAAAGTCTTCGTAAAGCTTTTCGGTTGGATATCTCCAATTTTTTTTGTTTGCGACCCTGAGTATAGTGTTTTGGCATTTTTGGAGCGGTAGAAGGGCGTTGTTGTAGGCACCACCCCATCCGATTATGCCATACGATATTATTGACTCGAATAGTGTTAGGTATATAGTTCTGATGTCTTTGAAAGGCAATATTTCACGTAATTCTTTCATTATGTATATCATTTTTTTTAGTTTATTTGTGACAGAAGTAATCTGGTTTATCCATTTCATATCAGAGCACATTTCTATGCCTAAATATTTACAGTTTTTGACAATACTAACCGAGTTACAGTCACAGCTTTTCAATGTATTACAGTTGGATTCGTGGATTTTTATATTGTGTATGGGTGGTAAAGTTTGTTCAGACAGTGAGTGGAGTAAGATGGTTGATTTATTGAGATTTAGAAATAAACTGTTATCGCTCAACCAATTATGGATAGATTTAAGATCGACTTCAATGTTTTGGCATACTTCACTCCAAGAACTACCAATACAGATCAGTACGGTGTCGTCTGCATAACACACTGTTTTACTATTTAACTTAAGTAATTTTATATCGTTTAAGTGGATGTTAAAGAGAACCGGAGATAGTGTAGTACCTTGAGGTACTCCGCATTTTATAATATTTTCACTAGAGATAGTACTGTTTATTTTTACCCTCTGTATTCTGTTTTCTAGATAAGATTTAATGAGAGACAAGGCCGATCCAGTTATGCCTATATTCTGTATTTTACTTAGAAGTTTATTGTGATCCACTGTATCGAAGGCTTTAGCCAGATCTAAATAAATTGTAGCACATTTTTTTCCTTCATCGAGTGCAGTATAGATAAGTTTTGTGACATTCGTTAATGCTTGGTCCGTGCTTCTATTGGGTCTAAAACCGAATTGACATTCAAAAAGAAGATTGTTTGATTCTAAGAAAGATATAAGTTTTTTTTTTATGATTTTTTCAAATGTTTTAGCTATGTTTGAAATAACTGATATCGGACGAAAGTTTTCTAGAGCTGAGATAGGACCTTTCTTATGTGTGGGGGTTATTATAGCTACTTTAAAGGCATCTGGTACTTTATTTTGTGATATGCATAGATTAAAAATATGACTTAATGGTTTACAAAATGTTAAACTATGTTTTTTTAGTAAATCGGAGGGTATCTTATCAAGACCGGGTGAAGATCCGTTTTTTAATTTAGAGATAGCTTCAAAAATTTCAGTATGAGTGATTAGGTCGAATTTATTAAAGTATACCTTGTTTTGCAAATTATAGTCGAAGTTTGTAGTGTAATTGTAGGTATTTTTACGGTTTTTTAGTGACGTAATTAAATCGGTAGCTACATTTGTAAAATATTTATTAAATTTTTCAGCCAAAATATATTCGGGGTTTTCATCAGTATAATCATTTATGTTTTTACAGTTATTTAATAATTCTTTAAAGTTACTTGATTTCTTATTTTTTGCTAAGATATTATTAATAGTCTGCCATTTAAGTTTTGTGTTATTTCCAGATTTTAGTAATTCTGCTTTGTAGTAAAGGATCTTTGCAGTTTTTATTATTTTTGTAATTTTGTTTCTAAATTTTACGTAGTAATCTTTTAAATTTAAATTAAGGGGGTGTTTCTTAACTTGTAAATGGAGACGGTCTCTTTGTCTTATTGAGTTAATTATCGCGGTAGTGGCCCATGGTTTCAATTTTTTGGTTTTTGAGGAGATAGATATTTCAGCTGAGGCCTGGTTTTTTAGGTTATTTAAAGTGCTAGTGAAATATTGAGTGGCTTTATTTACATCAGTGAATTCAAGTATTTCTGACCAATTGTGGTTTACAATTGAGTTTGATAGTTTTTGATTATCAGTTTTTAATATTTTAAGTGGATTTGGCATATTATTTCTTTTATCTAATATATTGCCTAAACTAAGTATTGTCGGGTAGTGGTCTGTAATGTTAGAGAGTACAATTATTGGTATTATGTTAGCATGGGACTTTGTTTTAATAAAAATATGATCTATACAGGTATTTGAAATTGGTCTGGTGATGGTATTGATAAGCGATGCAAACCCGAACTGTGCCATTACCAGTAGGTACTCTTCTCGTATTTTAGAATGTTTGATCAAATCAATATTTAAGTCACCTAAAAACATTTTGTAACTAGCTGTTTTTAAAGTGGAATTTAAAAGTATTATATCATTAAGCTCGAGTAAAGTTACGTCTGTATTACTATTGGGTGATCTATAAATCGCGTAAATCAAAAAGTCAATTTTTGACATCTTAAAAGAAATCTCTAGGGCTGTTAATACTTGTGTATTGGTTTCGGTAACAATGATATCGCTTAATGTGTCCTTTAAGTAGACTACAACACCATCATTTTGATTTTTATTGTTTGTGGTGGAGTATGTTGTATAACCGTTTATTGCGAAATTATTAATTGATATGTTATCTAAACCTAGCCATGCTTCAGTTAAAACAATCACTTCAAATTTGGTTTCAATGTTATCAAGAATAATGCATAGTTCATCAAAGTGTTTTTTAATACTACAGATATTTGTTGTCAATATATTGAGTGAGTTTTGTTTGTATACTAAGGTATCTAGATTATCAAAAGAGCAGTTAACCGAGTTCACGGTATTTACGTTTTCATGTAAAAATGCGTGAATAGTATTATCATTCATTATAATAATATGGTGTAGGGTATAATATACAATTTGTTATTTATAACGTAAAACTGATCGTAGAGCCAATTAGTGTTATGGAAACGCAGATAGCGATATCGTTCGAATAAAGATTTGAGAGAAAGTAATATAAGCTGGCTAAATGTGCTTTGTAATTCTGGGATCGATATGAGTATGGTGTTAACAGATAAATCCATTAAGGCTAGTAATAAATAATAATAATTGATAGATTGTATAACATTAAAATAGTGATTATAAAAGGTTTGAAAACGGTAATATAGATAGGTAATTGAGTGAGATAATAGCAAATTATATGATATGTAATGACTAAAGAGTATAAGAGTTACAATTTGAGGAGAAGGATATATAATATAGTAAAATAGTAAGAAATATGTAAGATTAATATTTACAAATTTTTGTTTTAGGAGTTTAAATTTTCATATTGTCCTTTGATGTTTTGAATTGTGTCCTCGCTGTCGACACGTATAATCTTATCTGTTTCGTTTTTGCGTAAGAAGATTATGGCGTTTTTTGTCCATGCAAATTGAAAGTTTAGCTGTTTTTTTAGGTCTCTGGCTTCTTTGAATAATTTATTTCCCTTGGTTGTTAAGTTTTCTCTAATATATATAGGTACATCCGGTTGGATGTCAATAAATTTACTAGAGAAATTCCTAAATATTTGTCGAGCTTTGAGAAAATCAATTTTAACTTGGTGGTTACTAAAGCTGACTAGGATTCTTCTAGGGTGCGTATTATTATGGTTAAAACCAACTCTATGACAATCATTAATCATAGAGTCATTTATGTTTACATTTAGCTGTTTACCAATATTTTTAATAAGTATTGAGCAGTTTTCATTTTTATTTTCGGGAATACCATCAATGATAATGTCGTTGGCGATTTGGCGACGTTCTATGGATTCAATCTGTTTTTCCAATTGAGATATGTGTGTCTTCAGTGCTTGGTTTTCTGTGATAATTTTATCAATAGCGTTGAATTTAGTATTCAGAATTTCAAAATTTTTGGCTGTATCGTCCTTGTGATTTTGAAAGCAATCTCTGAGTTGTAAAATAATTTCTTTGATCTCAAGTAGTTCGTTACTTTCTAGGTTTGTTGAATTTTCGAGTCTAAGAGAGGCTCTTTTGGCGCTAGCGCATTTGCTGCATCGCCATATGTTATTGGCTTCTTTTAAGTAGTCGATATCCTCTTTAGTGAGTTGTTGGCATTTTGCGTGCCATGTTAAGTCACAATCAATGCATTTTATGGAGCATGCTTTAGTAATATTAACGGAACATTTATTGCATACGGGCATCTTAAATAGACGGAAAAAGAATAAAAAGAAATATAAAGTACGCAAAAACAAATTATATATCGATATACACTGGAATATAGGTAATAAATATAGAAATAGCGATAAGCGACCGACGAAAAATGCAATACGACCGTACAGGTCAACGTACAGCAGATAACTAATATACAATATGTTTATAAAAATAGATTTCAATATTAAATTTAAAATAATTGCATTATGATTTTTCAGATACATTTTTTAAATATTTTCATTTTATTAAAACACATTGTTGTAAGTCAATATAATTCTCACTTTGATGAAACATTGTCTTTTTTTATTATGTTCGTAGTGTTTCATTGAAACAAAAAATGAACGATTTGAATTTGAATCAAGCTTTACAAATATGTTATTAAAATGCTTGAAAATAAATAAAATAAATGAACTGTTCCACAAAAAATACCATTATAAATCTATTTTAATTTAAATGTTCATTTATATTATGATATTACTATATTGGTACATAATATTACGTGGCCAGTTATTTAAATAATATATTGTATTTAGATGGAAAAACAATTTTTCAACTCGTCTTGCAGAACATAACATGTGTCATCTTGATAGACGATAGTAAAATATGGATTCACGCGCGCGTGTATGGATATTATAATATATTTTTTGTCTCGCATTCGTCCGACGTAAGTTATTTGTTTTTGACGTTTGACTAAGGGTCAACGGATAACCGTTCGTATTTAATCACGTATCGATTAAAGTGTTGTGGTCTGAAAAAACCCAATGGTATAAGAAAGCCCGAAACGTTCCAAGGCCATTTTATATACTCGTAATATTAATAATCAAAATAATATAATATACAATAATATATAAGAATATTATATAGCGAGGTCGGTGTGAGATGTCGTCTCGATGGTCTTCCAGGACGACGGACACAACAAGGCAAACCCGAAAGAGTGTTCGGTATTAAAATATAATATTATAACGCTGTACGTGTATGCATCTATATAATATACATATAGTGTTTCCATAAAAAAATAATTCGATTCGGGAAAAGAGACAGTGACAGGGACAAAGAGAGACAGAGAGTGATAACCTACACACGCGAGTCCGAGTGCGGACGGTGTTGGAGTGAAGTCAGAGTAAAAGAGAAAAGGATAATTCTGCAGGAGAGCCGTGCTCGTGGATAGGTGAGCGGTGAGGGGTTGATGGCCTAGTGGGACGGGGCTGAAGAGAGGGCGACCGGTCGACCGTTTTTGTCGGCTGCAGACGGGTTTCCGAATAGCCACGTAATTAATTTTGACAATGTGACAAAACACCAGAAGTACCTTCTTATTAAGATTCCTTTCACACTAAAATACCTCTCTATATAATATAATATTATTATTATACGTCTATACCCACTTTGCCCTTCTCTCGCCACCATCGTTTCCAACTGGTTTGCGGGGCGCGCGGCGATGACAGTAGTCATAACGATTTCGGGAAAAGTGACCCACGACGACGATGGTGTGGCCATATAAATAAAAAAAAATAAGAAAATAATAATAATTATTATAAAGCTTTATTATAATAATAATTTTATATACAAAATCATTATAGCCAGTGACTGTCCGACCGAACTACACGCTGTAGTAATCGAATATATTAAAATAATATAATATATTAATGAAACATCCCCTCCCTTCGGCTAATCTCGTGTTATCTCAAGCGCGTGTTTCGTATTAAACGCCACATATAATACGATCCATCTATATTTCAATTAATTTCTCGAAAGAAAAAAAAATATATAAACACAGGTACCTCGTTAAGATTAAACGAAAGTATTATTCGATTTTTAAGTGTCCGATAACGCGTTGTGTTATAGTGTAAACTCGAAGACGTTTTTATTTAATTTAAAACTAGTACATATATGCATTTATTATAAATATATATATATACATATATATACATATATATACATATATATATATATACTATAACATTTATATATATCTACTTAATGCATACTCGATACTTCGAAGGGAATAAATATTTTTTGTGTGTGGTTTTAAATAAGATAATCTGCACTGGTCGTACGATAAGATAGAGACACGAAATATTAATTTCGTCCGAATCTCAAGATTCGTATTATTATTATATTATATACGTCAAGTCTTTGCCCACCCAGCTCTGCAGCTGTATTGCATACATATTTATATGCGTATAACCTATATAGGTGGATGACCACAAACGATTTAAATGTGTTATAAAGTAGGTAATTCAATTTAATAAAAGTATACATATATCAGCTGTACATCGTGATACATAATTATATCAAAATATATTCGAAGCGATATTATAAACATAATTATTATTATTTGGCATATTATTCAAAAAACATTTTCAAGTGCTTTTAAAAATAACACATAAAAAAATGTTATGTTATTTTAAGAAACGGTTTTTTATTTAACAATTTCACACAAAGTTATAAAATTATCGAACTTTGGAAACACAATCACCATTGTTTCAGCTACCTAGTGAAAAAAATTTAAAAATAATTGAGTGTCAATTTTTCTAAATATAGCGCATTGGGAATTAAATATTATTAATATTTAGAAAAATATGGGTGTCGTTTATATCGAAAATTACATGGGAAACGATTAAAGGATAATATTATAATAATTATATTATTATTTGCCGTTTAAGTCAAATAATAATATTATAATAACTATATTATTATTTGTCAAATATTTTCGCTGTACAATTAGAATGTTTTCTTACACGAAATGTACCTACGTCTTAACTATAGATTGGATATAAAGGTGTTTAAAGAGCAAAAAAAATAGATAAGTATGATTGTTTATATGAATGAAATGAATGCAATTTATAAGTGATGAATAATTTTAATTATAAACAAATAAACGGTGAGTTGATAGAGATTTCTTTTGTATTATTTATTCTTTTTATAATTTCCTCTAGGTAAATACTATACATAAACATTATATATTTATCATTATCATTATCAAGTTAAATTTTATTTTACTAGGTAACATTTTCGTTTTTATTATTTTCAGCATTTACTATTTCATAATAATGATGTCTCGTCGCTATTGTGTAGGAGTAGAGTTTTAATAAGATTCAAGCTTTATAAAATATTTAAAAAATAATAATAATAATAATAATACATTTCGTTTTGAAATAAACGTGACAATAATAACAGCGGTGCGGTGGTGGGAAATGTGACTTAAGGCTAACAACTAGACGAAACAACTTAAATCGGAGTCTGAATTGTTAAATTTTACGACCGATTTCGTTATTTTTTTCTTTAAATGTTCTATCCCCTTTCGACTAATTAAATGTTCACACGTCGGTTTCGCTAAAATCCACCACATTAAATCTGTACTCGGCGGCGGCGACGACATTTGCGTTCGCCACTCATGTGTATATAAAACTGCCGAATTTCGATATAATATAATAACATTATAATGATATGCAGATGACACCAAAAATCTAAATCTTTAGATAGAGATATCGAACCGTGGTACCTACTCGCGAGTATTTGTTTATTCATCAACACTATGTGCACGCATGCGTATGAAAAAGCACAGGCCACAAACTAAACGTGTGAATAATATATTATTATAAAACGCATATATATATATATAAATTATATATGTATGTGTATTGTGTATGTGTGTGTGTCTGTGTGCCTGTGTATCGGTGGGTGCATGTAAATTTACACAGATCTGGAAAAAAAATACCGAAATTCGTTTCTTATGCAAATAAGACAGCAGTCTTTGCGCTTATGTAAGACAAACGCAACGCGACTGACGCCAAATAATAATATACGCATCAACCGTGAAATACAATTTGTCGACTTGTTCGAACAGCGGGCCGAATTAAAATTGTTTTATAGTATTATGATATTATCACACCAGCAGTCGGCAGCAGATAAGAGCAACACGAAAATCCAAAAAACCGAACACAATTTGTAGAAAAAAATGACCTCGTGATGACTGGTCCTGCAGCATGTGCCAATACTTTACCGTACGCCCAATAAACGAATACATACTTATACAGTCATATATTGGAAGGCATGTACGGGACTTGTGGGTATAATATGTACATAATCTCAAATATAAATTAATCCCGGAATCACCTGCCAAACGTGCAAACACAATCAATTATTTTGGACTCAAAATTATTTAACTTGTAAAACTGGTAACGTTGATACCTATACCTATATACTCGATTTAATCTTAAAAATGTATTTAAATGTATATAATTACGACCGTGTGGTGTGTACACATTTTTATCAGATACATCAACAATATGTACCTACACATTATACACGTAGTGCTCAATATTGTTTATAATATGATAAATCAAACATGATGTATTGTACACAATCATGAATACACCTGGTGTGTAATTTTTTTTTAATGTTGTAATATAATATCGTTTTACGTATAATATAGGTATTCAATTTTTGTAAAATGATAATTTATATCGACTAGAAGACATAAGTCAGTTCAATTTTTCTATAATATAATAGTATTATATAGTGGTATTAAAAAAAAATTATAAACGTGACTTTTTGCTGTTAAATAATAAAACTTAAACAATTATTATTTATTTATGGTAAAATATTCTTCAATCTCCAATAATAAATAATAATATTTTAAGTATCAAATTGCCCCAAAACTGCGCTATGAAGTATTTAACACTTAAAATATATAAACTATAGATGGAAAGTCAACTCCGGTGGCCGGTTTATATTAATCGATACGTTACACCGTCTGCTACAATTTGGTTTAAGTACCCGGGGTAAATAGTATATACACCATCATAATGAAAATTTAAAATTGTGTTATTGGAGTATTGGACAAGTAAGGTTGAGCTATCACAGCTTTGATAGAATATAGTAGAATGCACACTCGAGCAATATGAAAAGACCTGTCAGTACAATCAAACATTTCAAGATTTTTAAATTAGATTTGCAGGTGAAATATCTAATGGAAAGAACAGAGAAATGAGAGAGAAATGGATAATTTAATTCTCTGTATAGGAGTACTAGAAAATCTCGTTAACCTAACCAACTAACGTGATTAACGCGTATTTTCAAAATGAGCAAAGGTGCATTTGTTTTTTTTCTCAAGAATTACAAAGGAGATGATAAAAACCAACACTATAAGACATCGGCGTAATACGTTTTACCCGATGCTCTAATTCCTGAAAGTAATAAAATCACATAAATTGCATCATATCATTCATTCATAAAATCTTAAACAAACAATTGATCATTTTACTTGAAATAACGGTATAAGAAATAATGAATTTCGATTTAAAGCTTTCAAGAGCGCAAAACTGATTTTATAACTGTAAAACAGTAAAAACGTTCCATTCTAATTGTAATAATTGGATATGCAGTAATATGAATATTAATATTTACATCAACCCAATCATATTGTTATATTCTTCTCGATGGTTTTTTTTTTTTATTGAAACGACACTAATACTTAATAATAATTTTATTGAACAGTTTGGATGAGTGGGTTAGTAGCACGCCATGACCCACACCTTTCGCGATACAGCTTCGAAAGGAAAATAAAAAAAAAAATTCTTACAACAGAAAAACCTCAAGTCCACGACGATGAGTGGCGATTAAAATATATTATATTATAGTTTAAAAGCCGCGTGAGGTACAGGAAGTGCTTGGAAAAAAAAACAAATTTAAAACGCCGCTCGAAAACCGGCCTTGTCATGTGTGCGCGTACGTGACAAATGAAGTAATTTTGTGGATGCTCTATTTTTTTTCCTAGGAGAAAAATCATTCCCATTAAAGATGTTCATCATTTATCAAACACAGTTTTGCCCGAGGTGGTACTCCCGGGGTGAGGGAAGGAATCTCATCGCGGTGTCCAATTATTATTATATCGTAAACGCTCGCTTACTACCGCCGTCGGGGCGAAGGTTAATTAGGACCCGCCGAAACTCTCAATAATGATATAATATAAATTATAGAATAATAAAAACGCGTATGACCCTGCACATATCGTAATAGTTGAATGGAATAGGTACACCTCGAGAATATTGTTATATTAATAGTACGTTGTTCTCGACCGATCACTGTACAATATTATATCACCTATTACTATCAGTATATACGTTCGGTGGCAATGGCCAACTGTGCGTGGGTGTGGTTGCAAGGGGTGTGTGGTGGGTTGGGTGGTTCGGGGTGGTCGAGTCGATATATTATTATTATGAAGATCGACGGCGATGATGATGATGATATGATGAAACCTAACCTAACCTATAGCCTTATTATTATTGCCGTGAACGTTATTTCCAAAAAAGCCGAACTGCGCGTGACCGTCGCAACGAAAAACGGTACATCGGTAGATCAGGCCACCGGTCCCGTCTCTCGTGCCCATACCTGTACAGCATATTTTTTAAATGTTTAATATTCTTACGTATTATTTTAAACGATCGGCACCCTTCGTCGTCGATTTACGACGCGAGCCCATTATTCATAATAATATTATTATTACACAATATATTATTATATAGTAGCCACGGTGTGTACAACTGCTGTGTACAATATAATATGAAACGACGTCGGCCGCGCCGCATCTTATAACTCGCAGTAGTCGGACCGGAGTGGTAAGACGGTGCCGAGGGGGGCAGTGGCAGCGGCGGCGCGGCGTCGGTGGCGCGGCGTCGGTGGCGGCAACGTCATCGGTTTGAAGAAAATTAATATAATAATATAATATTGTGTTACAAACATTTACGGCCGTATTACTATTTAATAATACATTATTATAAATTATAATATTATACACATTTACTACGATGATGCGCGCACTCGAATGAATCCATCAAAGTCTAAAATCCAATATAGCTTATTATTGTCTCTTCGGTGTTTTTAAGACTTATTATATTATATGGAACTACTGTAATGTTTCTTATGCTCTGTTTGACATTCGTCGTCGTCGTTGTATCACTATTTAAAAGTTTCCGATTAACGGGTCTAGACTTGACAGTATAATCGTGTGAAATGGAAAATTGAATTGAAATGTATTTAGGTATTATTACTTTTAATAAATGTTAACTACAGACTAGAATTTTACGCATCTATAACAGTCTGAAATTAATGGACTTCAGACTTGTAAAGTGAAAATACTGATGGCAAATATGTAAAAATATTTAAGACGATTTTCGTTGACAAATTATTCCTCCCATCCATTCGAAATATTAAAGTGCAAAAAATGAATTTCACTAAAACATCGTCTGAAAACTTATAGGTGCGAATGCAGTCATGACAGGAATACAAAAATGTTTGTGGTTTGACAAGATAATTGAGTTGTCAGATATGAAATTTTAGTATTGGTCTATGTCAAACTTTTACCCCAAACAATGAGTATTTATGCTTCTTAGAGCTTCTTATAGAATCGTGTTGACATAAGCTCAAATTAGATGTGTTGCAGCGTTCAAGGGAAGAAAATTTAAATATATTACTCTAGAAGCAATTTGAAGCCAGAAAAAAAAGTATGAAACAGTCATGAATAATATGATTATAGATAACAGATTAAGAAAGTTGTAAAAAGAATGATAATTTTGTTCGTAAATAAATACAAGGTTTATCAATAAGAAATTAAATACCTACTGATATTGTGCTCCTTTGATGCAAATCAAGATGCATATACTCGTATTTTAACATACATGTATACACTTTAAACCGTAAACAGAAAAAAATAGTATTTGACATTCAATTTCGATTATATAAGATCGCATATTCGCATCAAAGACAACACACGAATTGGTGAATACAATTTTGTATAATATTGAAGTGGATCAATTTTTTTTCAAAGATGCCTTATCTTGAAAGAAAATACTAAATATAATATTATGTTATCGAGTTTGTTTGATCTGTGTACAATGTTAAGTCGATAAGTAAATGTGAAAACTTTTAAAATTGAATTTTACGTTATTACATTTTTAGTTATTACCAAGGTTATTACTGACCACTGATTACTGCAGATATTACATACATACATTAATACTAATATTATAAACACATATATATATATTATAATGTATAGTAAACTTTTCGTTATTTCTATAAAAAAACAATCAAAATGTCTATGATATAATATTATTGAATTTGGTATAATTTATCATTTCAACTGTAGATTTTCTTATGTATAGTAAAAAAATTAATTTAAAATATAGATTACACATTACATTAACCAATACAAATGTACAAATGTTTGATTTTAAGATAAGACTTAATGTATTTTCTTAATTGGTATAAATTAATTAAAATGGGTTGAATACGAAGCGTGCGTTTGTCCATATACCAATATAAAGTATAGATCCGAGATATTGCAAGAGACTACTCCCACAAAGTGTATTTCAATTTCTAATCGTATTCGACTTGAAAACATGTAAAATCGTACCGAATTCAAAGTTATCAAAATAGAAATCAACGCGCGTAACATGTCTTCTTCATTAAACTAAGTGCGCCCTATAGCGCGCTTTAAAGCGATGCAATCATTTGCTCTGCAAAAAAACAAAGCACATATAGACGGCGTCCACCTTCGTCTTTTCAAATCGAACCTTTTTAATCATACCACCGACACTCGGCTCCCGGTTAAATCAATTTATTATGAAGTAAAAATATTTACTATATATTAATGAAATCGGTGCAATATAATACATGCGTAGTAGGTATATGACGAGTATTATGAATGTGAGTCGATTAGAACTGAAAATTATTGTTTGTTCGTAGGAAAAATAAAGTATTAAACCAAGAAATGTCTCAAATCACATGCAGAACTGCATTTATGTGCAATTATAATTTAAAGTAATCGTATCACTGTAACACTGTATCAATATATTATTATTATTATTATATATGACGTCTACACTCTGTGAAACAAATAACTCATTTCACACGAATATAGACACGAGAACATAACAGTAGTAGTAATAATAATAATATAAGTACACAACAATACCGTGTCAACCAATTACATCACAGTAAGTATATCTTATCTCACAATATTCCTTTCCGAAAAATTCCCTCATTTGTCTGTTAAGTGAGATTGGTGTCAGTGGCACGACCTCTTTAATCTTAGCTAAAATCCTATCTCATTACACATCATAGACGCTCAAGTTCGAAAACATACATTATATATATAATACTATGTCTTATCTATGTAAGGTTGGCACACATCGTTAGGCGGTCGCGTGGGTGCAGGATACTGCTGCAACAGCTCGTATAATACTATGAAGATTTAATAAATAAATAAATTACACCGTTTAAAATGTTGAGTTTATTGTTACTTATAACAATAGACAGGTAGTTGAAATGATTAAAAATATTGAATTATAATAATATGATGTACATGTTTGTATCCCCGAAGCCTGTAACTCGGATATGGTTTTACGTAATTATTGTTTCTATACGAGTTTATCGTTTAACCGACAGAAACTATTGTGCACATAATGAACTATATGCTACGTTTACCCATAACATTTTGATCGCTCACCCACTTACTGTTTAAAAATATATTTAATTTGTTTTTTAATCGCACGTTTTTACCTACACCAAACCCCTTGTTATAATATTATTTAAACACTTTAAATACAAATATTTACTGCGTTTCCATTAGATCCTGTGTGATTGATGATTACACATCATTATTATATTACACAAACCCGGTGCGATGCTATAAATGTGTTCGCTTTTCTCAAACTATCTTTGACAATTAACTTCTAAGAAACTCAAACAGCTGAAGGAAGTATGTTCGGGGATGTATATATTACGTTTGTCATCGGTATCGTCTCGTTCAGTTCCTAATGAAGATACTGGCGCCAAGTTTTCGGATAATTAAAGAGGAACCGTCTTATTAGTAATTTAGTGTAGTGAAAATAACATTTAATTTCGGCTATGTTCTCGAATTTCGACTGACGAATGGTTATTAAATGTTATTACTATTTAAAATACGAATTTACTTACTCGATCCCGGTGGCATGCAGGATGGAGAATACAAAGTTGGTTTACATTTTCACGAAATCGGTCCACACATTTTATACACAGGAATTTTTACCATACGGTATTATACAATACAGAGAGGGTTAAATCTTAGTTCATACATCGTGTAAATCTAATAATATAATAAACGCCATTACCAAGTAGAAGTTTTGTATGTACGCGATTGTAGGTTAGGTTTTTGATAATATCCTTAAAATAAACAATTTGAACTCTAAAATTAAAATAATTGATAATTTTTAATCTAATTCCATCGCCAGTAGATGCATCTAACTACATAGCAATTCTTTTAACAGATTAATTATCTCAAAAAGTACGAAATATTTATTTTTTAAGATAACCTAACCTTGAAGAGATACATTTATTTTTACTATTTTGTAGGTATTTAAATTTTTGAACGACAACGTGCACGTTTTTATTTTCATATTCCGAAGCAGAATATTTTTCTGAGAATTTCAATTTCATAAAAATCGAATGTGTTTACCATTAAAATAATCACCTTTTACCATTATATACTTACATTGCGCGTGTAATGTAAAGATTGACAACATGTCGACATGTAACTATATGATAGGTATTATTAGTGTATAATGCTGCAAACTCATATTTGCGTATAATATTATATTGTGTATGTAAACTTTATTATGTAGAAAAAAAAAATATGTATAATACACACTCGTTTAAATCCGGAATATCATATTCTGTTGGCGCGTTACATTACATATTTTTTCGTAAAATATTATATTAATTCAATTCGTGTGCTGCGGCAGGTGTATCATCATGATCGCATACCCGTTGAAGGATATAAACGTGTATGGCATAATATATTATTATAACAATAAATCGTTCCTGTATAATATATGAAATAAATACTGCATCATTTCTACGACGCCGAAGAACAAATGGCTCATATGTACGGCACTGCAGTGGTATGATGTGATGTGTGCACAATTGTTTGTTTCGTGTATATAATATCGTTATATTATCATTATTATTATAAAATTATTATGTATTGAAATTAAATCCGTTTCGACAGCGAAGTGTTCGCGGAAAAAAACGAAAAATCGTTTGCCGTACAAACATTGACGTCTGTATTAATCGAACAAAACGAGACAAAACCACTCGCGCGACCTGCGTCACACTCCCACGCTCAATGTTTTACGCGTTAAACAATGGCCGCCATGTTAACGACGCTGCCGACAACATAATATTATTATATCTCGAAATTCGCATCTGCAGTAAGACTGAAAAAACCGATTTCGACTTTTTATAAAGTCGTCATCGTCGTCGACAAGTATAATACCTATGATGTCCACAGTACCTACCGTTCAAACTGAAAAGTTCAAGTTCATCACGTTTTAACTTTTAGTAGGTTATTTTAGTAATACGACAACAACAGTATGTCAGTATAATCATAAACACCGCAATATTATTAGGGAATGCGGATTGAAATGTCCGGAGATATACGAGAAAAATGCCTCAACGATTCAATATTATGTGCACTTGTGATATTAAAAAGCTCAAAAAGCGTGCTCAAAACTATTGCTCAAACTGTTAACTTAAAATAATTTTAAAAAAATATATTCTCATACCGAACAATTGTAATATTAAACATGGGTGGATAGGCCAATTTTGGCATACCGGGAAATTTTAAAAAGGGGCTCCCCACATACGAAAAAAAAATTTCAAATTATTTCTATCGTAAGTAATTGCATTTTATTTAAGGGCCCCAAGGGCATGGCTAACGGGCTTTAGCCCCCCCCCCCCAAATGGCTAGCCCCAAAACATATTTTATTAGGTTTATTGACAATTGACATTTGACTTTAAATTATTGTAAAAAAAAATATCAACTATCGAAATTTAAACATTAGGGTATAACATAATGTCATAATATTATATTATATTTATACCTGTCATTCCGGGCCCCGGGAGAGACCTCTGTTGTTTATTATTATCGTCGCGATGTCGTTAGTTGAAACTGTGTACTGTGTAGGATACCGGAAACGTCTAGATTATACATTTTTATCGATACAATTTAGTTTATCTCAAACCGCTATGCTTCATATTCACAGAGAAATCGATGTTCAAACTTCAGAAGTACTCTTAATAATGGGGAGCAAAGGACAAGGGGTCTCAACTTTATAAGATTGTAAACAAGCTTTAAGATTTCTGTACATATTTCAAAATAAATATTACCTATTAATATTCAAATTTTTTGAATTTACTCCCCCCCCCAAAAAAAAAAAAAAAAATTCTGGGTGCGCCCCTCAAGGGGCACCATTACCGAAATACGAAGGGGGGGCCCACCGGGAAATGCCCGGTTTCCCGGTAGGCCTATCCGCCCATGATAATATTTTAGGATATGAGTTTGAGTTAAGTACAATATATGAAGTACGATGCTAAAGTTGTACACTAAGTGAAAAATAAAAATGTTTAACAAACGAAAGCATCAAATATCAATATATTATTCTACACATATTAGTGTGTATCAATATAATAATAATGTTTCGGAGAACAAGCGGACCCGAAATCCGAACGCCGGGGCCGTTAAGAGCGAAGATCTTTGGTACGTTTGTTCTTTGGTCTTACTTGTTGGCTAAAGGCTAGTAACAGACGACGTTGTACCCGTCGTCTGGGGAATATTTGAATTTTTCGGTGACTGTTAAAGACAAGATTGTTTTTTTTTTTTTCAAACAATTAACAATTTCGTCTCCTACTGAGGAGGATTACTGGTTCTGCTAGTATACCGAAGAAACATGGCCACCAATATCGAATCAATAGCAACTTGTCGTCGATTTGATGATCATATGAATTATAATGGAACTAGTAGAAGATACGACAGAGATTGAGACCGAAGGGAAATGAGTTGACGACGTCGTAGACGCCCTTTTAGGCGGAATGGTCAAAACGGTGTGCGACGAAGCGGAGGAACACCAGACAAGATGGCGGCGATATAGGGGATTGGTACGTGAAAGAGCACTTTACAGTGTACGGCGGTAAGTCACCCGAACACGTTCAGCGGCCGCACGATGATGCGCGACGGTGTTCACTAGACTATCTGGTGGCTTGGCGCGGGCTCGGCTGCTTCGGTCGTCCTAGGAGCGATGGACGACGATGACGACATGGCGGCTAGTAGTACCGGCGTGGTTAACGATGCCGCCCCTGCGGCATGTCCGACGACGGCGGCGTACGCGAATATGACTATAGTGACAGCGGCGGACACTGCTGAGCACGACGCGTGAGCGATAGAGCCGAGGTAGGAACACGGACGTCACTGTATTAGTGTATTGCCGAGACCCGCGGAAACTGATTAGGTACGTTTCAGTGCACGGCGGTACGCGACTCTTGGGCTACCAAGAAAACCACGGAAGGTATCAGGACCGCGGAGCATTGCAGTACGGTCCATGATATAATAAACTTTTAAAAGTTTATTATATCATGGTACGGTCCACCGATTCTCCCCCTTTTGCCAAGTGGTAACTGCAGGTAATTCCATCCGTAGAATAAAGAGTCGTCGCCTATTCCTATTAGCACTGATGTCTGATAGCAGCCTTCCCTCGGTCATGTGTTTTTCTTGTTTCCGTCGTCGTTGTCACAACAGCCGTCTCCAGCCGTGTCCGTCGAGGTAAGTCTAGCTCCCCTTGCCTGCACCCTCGAGCAAATGCGCCAGTGACTGCACTCGTCCGCTCGCGGTATAAGCCCGTATAGAGGTGACCTGCAGGCTGCAGTGGCCTTTGTGGGCATTCCCCTAGCTTACGGTGCATAGAAAAGATATTACGGTGTCTTGTCTGGTGATTTTTTTTTGAGTGAAACTTATGAAGGCGAGGTAGCGTTTTTGTCGGATTCATTGACTTAGCTTTTGCGACCAAAAAGCGTCACGGGCGTGGCTTAGGTACTCGACCCAATCAGACGATCGGATTTTGCCGGGTACAGTCGCCGTGTTCCTCCTAACGCAGTGAATATACCGCGGTTCTGGTGAATTGTGCGAACTGACCGGCCGAATAAAACGTCACTGTTAAGATGTTCGGTGTTTACCCCAAAATGTAATTATGTAACTAATTTTTAAAGAAAACCGGACCACAAAATCCGGTCGTCTGTTTGGACCCTTTAACTTGTAAGGATTCTTTGGCGATGAATAATAAAATGTGTCTTGTCTTTGGTTAATAATAGTAACAAATTAATTTCAATTGAAAATTTTATTTTTTTTATTTTTACATTACTAACTTCGGTAATATTTGATAGCCATGAACATATTTTTGTAAAGAAGTTTCACTACATCCGTGCGTACTCCCAGTAATCATAGCAGTATAGCACGTATAATCTACGTATAAAATGAGTACATTTTTGGTGAACATATGTACGTAGTTAATATTCGTACAAAATCGGTATCTTTAATATACTTTAAAATTTGATTATTTTACGTTTAATCGACGTTTACGGAAACTCGTATATTTTCCGTAATAAATGTACGTTTCTTTAACGTTGGTCATATGTTGATTATAGGTTTGTCGAACTTATGAGGAAGTTTATACATACTTTTTTTATTTGTAGGTTTATTTTATGTTTAAAGTACTCACCAGTACTTACACTCGTATATTTTCAGTAACAAATATTATACGTTAGTTTAAGTTCATGGCCCGATCATAGATATATACACGTTATATATATATATATATTATATAACAAATTGTATATATCTATGGGTCCGATACCCGGCCGTTTATGTTTACAACTATCAATTATCGACACAAACTTCATATTTGTGTTATCACTTATCAGATAACTTTTATTATTATTATTATTTACATTTTATTGTTTATGTTAATACGAGTGTTAATATTAATAATTATTCAAGCGAACGCTGCGAACTAATGGCGAGACAACTGACAATTTACGATACTGAATACAATTGTTGATCGGGATATAATATACTATAGTCATAATCTTAAAACAAGTAGAGAAGACGTTCTCAATTTTTGTGAAATTCCAGTGCATTGTTAAGTGGTTAGTTAAAATTGTATACAACACGCCATTTGGAGATGCCGGCTCTTCGGAGTGCCATTTGTGAAACCCTCCTGGGAGAACCTGATCAAGATGCCAATTCTGCTTTGATCGAACTCGATAAAGGCTTACGGTCCAGTCGTGTTGGCGAACAATGCGAGGCCATTGTACGCTTTCCTCGACTAATTGAAAAATATCCTTTTCCGATTCTTATTAATTCGTCGTTCTTGAAGCTTGCCGATGTTTTTCGTCTCGGCAATAATTTCCTTCGACTTTGGGTCTTACGGGTTTGTCAGCAAACGGAAAAGCACATTGACAAAATTTTAAATATTGACGAGTTTGTTCGTAGAATTTATAGTGTAATTCACTCCAACGACCCTGTTGCTAGAGGGTTGACTTTACGTACATTGGGCAGTGTTGCACGAATTATTCCAGAAAGAGGACAAGTGCATCACAGTATACGTACAAGTTTAGATTCTCACAATGCTGTCGAAGTAGAGTCGGCAATTTATGCAGCAGCACAATTTGCAGCACAATCAAAATCATTTGCTGTAAGTATGTGCAGTAAAATTTCAAATATGATTAGAGGTATTTCAACTGATGTTGTTATGAAACTTGAACTAATTCCCATTTTAAAACATATGCATCACGACACAACTACTGCGACAATGGTTAGAACACTTTGTACTGATTTGCTAGAGAAATATCCAGCTCAAGATTTTGTTCTCGTTACATTGAAGACCCTCAATCAATTAGCTTTGTCCATTTTGGTTGATGTACCTAAACAAATAGAATTGCTTTTGAAATTTTTGATTGAAGATAAACGACCTTTAGTTTGCAAGTGTGCTATATCTGGTCTTTATCAGATTGCCAAAGAAGGTGCACATTTTTGGTCTGAACAAACCATTAACAACTTGGTCAGTTTTTGTGAGAGCTTAAATGTTGACAATAGCTTAAAAGCAGATGCTATAAGTGTATTCGTACCATTAACAAAATCTCCAGCCATATGCCAGTTTCATTACAGTACAGACAGTCTACTTGTGAAAATGTGTATTGCTGAATCGAGTTCAATGCATCAGTCAGTCGCTGGAAATGCAGTTAAAGTATTGACAAACATAGCATGTTATTGTTTTGAAGAAGATATTATGTCGGAAAATGATGCCAATATATTGAAGGTTTGTATACAAAGCTATCTTTTATCTGTACTATCAGCTGGACCACAACAGATCAACAGTTTTAGAATTTTAAGCAATTCAGATCAAACCCTCATTAATAGTATTTTAAAAACGGATAACATTGATGAGCCAATGGATGTTGATGGTGCCACTCCTGAAAACTTTGATAAAGAATCAAACTATCTTCGTGATGGTTTACGGTCGTCTGTTATGCTATGCAAGGCAAATAAAAGTTTGATCCCAGATTTTGTTTCACTTGTTGTTAAACCATTGCAACAAGATGGATCTGAATTAAATCCATTGATATATGAAGCTATTGCTGCTTTTGGTGGCATATTACCTGGTACTTTATTACCATTTCTTCCAGTTTTTATAAGACAATTGACAAATTTAAATAAAAATAAAAATCATGAGTCTATAGCTACAAAGGTTTTGTTATGTACTGTTATTTTCCAAACTGTTGCTGGTTATGGTGAATATGATGATGTGAAACAAGTAATTAATGATGTAATAAAAAATACCGACCTATGGACCAACTATAAAATTGGTCGAGCAGCTGTTAGGTATGGTCATTTTTATATAAGTTCCAGAATTTTTGGTAGCCTAAATAATCGTGTTGGTTCAGAACAAATGCATTTTTGGTTAGCTGCATTAGAAACCATTAGTACAGCAGAATCTCAACTAACTGCAAATCCTTCAAATTTATTAGGTAACTTAGGTCAATCAATATCTACTTACTACAGAGCAATTGCTGCATTAAAAGCTGCATCATTAATGCTTATTTTCCAAACAGAATACACACGTTTGCGTTGTGAATTATTGCAATGCTTCATGCGTTTATTGTCTACATGCAACAGTTTTTGCACTACTCCACCTCCAGCTATTGCTTCAGCAATTGTGCAAGCTACTAGAGATGAAATGCAAAGTTATGGGCATATTACAAATCAATTGAGAAAGAGAGCAAAGGAGTTTAAAGGATGCGCAGATTTATATTGGAGATTATACCAATCAGCATTTGATGCTGATCCTAATACGTTATATCACTTACAACTTTTACAGCATTTATGTTTGTTGATGGCTCATAACATTGAATCTGTAGCAGTTCCAAATAAATGTGATAGTCCAGTCTTAGATTCTGAATTGGAAAAAGAAGGCTCCTTAGAGATACAATTGATTGTCAAATGTAGACAAGAGCTCTTAGAAATAATGAGTATGGTAAAAGAAAAAGCAATTACTCATAAACATATACGATCCCTTAAAAAACAAGCTTCCCTCTTGGTAACTACACCTATGTGTTTTCCACGTTATTTTTTCCAAACTTTACAATCTACTACAATTACATTGGCTGTATCACCTCAGCCTAGAGTTAATGGTGAACCAATTACAGTAAATATGGGGAGTAATTTTGTAGTTAAAGTTGAAGGAGTTGTACAACATGGAACAAAAGCTAAATTCCGCAAAGTTGATGGAATTCAATTAACAATTACATCACAATTAGTGACGAGAAATCATGATACTAGATCAACTGAAGGAAATTTGATGTTAACACAAACAGTAAAACCACATAAGGACTTCTTTGCTTCAGAATTTTGTCTGAGTTTCAACCAAGGAAGTCAACATCAAGTACATATTGAAGCAGCTCTGATTGATGATACTGCATCTGTTTGGCAAATTGGAGTGCGTAACACATTAACTATAAAGTGTCATTAATGAAAAAACAAAATTTTTGTTATAATTTTATTTTTTTTAAGCTAATTGTACACCTTTGCCTAATTTAATAAATGTAATACTTCTAAGATATTACAATCTATTTTCTCGTTCTGAATTGCTATCTTGAAGCAAAAATGCTGGCCAATATTTAACTTCCCCAGTATTTTCATCTATATATTTTAAATTTGGATTAGGGTGACTTTTTGACTTGTTACCAAGAGATGTATATCTATAAAATAAAATGTATTTGTACTTTGGAGTTATATTATTATTTTTATTAAAATTGATTTTGAAGTCGCTTACCCTTTATCATACAAGCTACAATATGGTATAGAAAATTGTCTCAAAAATGACCAAATATTATTATAATTCCAGTGCAATAAAGGTTGTACTCGCACTAATATAGGCCAGCCTGGATCAGTTTTCTAAAACAATAATATATTATGTACGATTTGTAGTGTATGAAATATATTATATTAATAGAGTAGCAGAATAATTTTGTCTAAATAATGTTTAGTAGTAGAATGGCAATTGATTAAAATTGGATGGATTGGATTCAGAACATAAGTGTCCATATTATTGATTACAAATCCAAAGCTAAATTTAATTTTCATCAATAAAAGATCCACATTGCATATTTTATTTTTTGTTTCTTTCAAATAATATTTGACACAAAATGAAGCAAATAAAGATAAACGTGCAATGAATGATAACTTTTTTTATCATATGATACTGAAGTGTATATCTGCTAAAATATATGGAATAGACCATAAATTAAAAAATGTTTTATACTTAGTATAAATTTATTTCAACTGATCGCAGAAAAAAAATATACAAATAGTATTCAGTAATACACCAGTAATTAAATACCTTACAATACTGGTTTTTAAATGCATTTAGGTAACACTAAAATACTATTTAATAATTATTCACAAAAGTAATCAAAACTCAATAACTACCTACATGTATTTACAAATATTGTTATTTAATTAAATACTTTAAAATCGTATTAAATAATAACCCCTCCTATTTTTAACATGAATTTATTATTGCCTAAAATTGTGTTAGTTTCATAGTAATAAAAAATAATTATAAACATGAAATGTATTTTAGTTTTAATTAAAATATTTTCTTACCTTTAAAATAATAAACTAGTTTAATATTTTTAAAAAAAGTATAGTAATTTTTTTTTTTTAATATTTAATAAATCATTTTTATTTTACTTGAAAGAACTGAAGTTGTGTAGAACCCGCATCAGATTGTCTTGTACCTATGATAGAAGCAGTAAATTGAGGATTCTCCTTCAAAAATTCATTAAGCCCAGATTTAAGTTCACCTTTGATTACTGTTAAATCTAAATTAAACCTAAAAAGAATTATCAAAACAATATAATACGTAAATTATATTACTTAATAATCAAAAACAATGATTTTTTTCTGAATTGATATATTTTATTTTATTGAACTATTATTGTTATTAAAGTAATTTTTTCTCTAACTTATGATATATGCACCTGTTTACTGTAGATTGTACATATTCTTCTTCTTCAGAAAATTGGTCATCTGATTGAAAATAAACAGCTTTGATTTGTCCATCGAATTTTAATTCTTCAAGCACAGCTTGAAATAAGTATAGTAAAACGACGCAATCTTTTCCACCGTTAAAGCTCAAAAATATATTTTTAAATGTAAATTTGTCAATACTTTCTTTAATTACCTATAAATATAGTTTATTTATATTTCATACTAAATTAATAATATAACCAGGTACCTGTATTGCCTCGAAAATACACCGACCAAGAGGTAAATGTGTATGTGTTTGAAACCTCCTAATATCTTCAAAATTTACTGAATTTACTGTATAATGTGGGTATACAAGTGTATTATCTGGTAATTTACCAACTAAAAACCGTTCAAACTGATTGATAACATTTTCATTATTACAATAGATTCCGAAAGAATCTATATAGACAATACATTCTAATGTATCACAGCTATTTGTTTTCAATATTTCATCCTTTATTACTTTTAAAGTTTTGATGATTAAATCTTTGCGATTGGAATTAAAATAAATAATTCGTTTAAACACATATTTGAATACAGGGTCAGGTGTAGTTTCCATTATTGTCATCTTTTCATGTACATTTTAAATTGAGTTTTGATAGTTCTTCAACATGCAACAATTTTTAGTTCTATAAATAAATATATATATATATATTAATAAATTATATTGTTATTCTATAAGTACTAATAAAAATATTTTATATTTTATCATAATTATGCACGTTTAAATATTTTGAATTTAAGTTGTTATTAATGATTAATACCTTTGTTTGACAAAAAAAATAGTATTAATTGTATTCAGTCAGGTTAGGGACTTCAGCATTAGCTTATTTCTTTTGGCTTGACATAAAATCTAGCAGTGTTATGGAAATGTATGTAGTCCTTCTATGATTTTAACCATGCAATTTAAAAGTGCTTATTTTTAATTAACACGTTAGCTGTGTATCATATTTAAGTACACTTGTCATAACATTGAAAAAATAAGATTTTATTTTTAAAAAATTTAAATATTAATATACACTGTACAACTTACATACAATCAAACTACTCAATTTATGTTATTTCCTATAATTAATACCTATAGGAGACAAATAAGGAATCTGCAGTAAACACTAAACGTGTTAAGAGTTTCTAAGTTTTTATTATTTTTTTCCTAATTTGAGAGCTATTTTGATACCTATTTTGGTTTTTTTAGTGATAGAAATGTATTATCAGCACAAATGCATAGTATTTTATACAATAAGAGGAAAAATATAGTTTTAAAGGGATGAGCCTATTTTTTGGTTTGAGGGGAGTGGAATATAATATATTATTGCTTATTTTAATGTTTTATAACTGCTTCATGCTTGTAATGAAAATTTAAGTTATTTTTATAGTTATATGTGGTTTAAGTTCGATATCCGATTCATGAAAAATAATGATTACAATGGATGATGACAAATAAAAAAAATAATAAATCTTATTAAAGATATAATTTAAAATTCCATACGGAACATAAGGTAATTTAACTATTTCAAATATTACTAAAATAAAACACATGCATAACTAAATTTAACTTAATAGTTAAATGTAAATGAGTATATTAAAACTATTTACCTACTAATTTAAAGGTAAAAAAAACTTGCTTTGGCACACAACTGACTTAGAACTCAGTAAAACTAAAGTAAAATAAATTAAGTGTGTTTATAAAATATAAGTTAAAAAAATACAACAATATTATTATTTGATGAAAAATTATATTTTATTTTTAATATTAGATATTATTAAATATTTAGTATTAAAATTACACATTTTATGAATCATCTTTGCACTTTTTGACACCATGTTCAATTTTAATTTCATTTAATTTTCTTTTTTTAATACTTTCAGATTTACACAATATGTCTTTCCTCATTTGAAATGTAATTCGAACCATTTCCTTATTGGGTGCTACATTTCTGACTCTTATAATTTCTTGAACATCATCATCTTCGATATTACTAAAATATTCTTCCATTATTGATTTTAAGCCTTCTTCATAATTTTTATCGGTTTTTACAAAAGTATAAACATGTAAAATTGGTAGAGAATGATCAGATATTTCTTCCCATTCAAATAAATTATTAAAATACTTAACAAAGTCAACAGCAATTGCTGGCAAATTCATTGTCACGTGTACATTATTTTCTGAAGTGATTTTCTTTGACCACGAAATGTAATGTGTCCTCAAATCTTCTTGAATAAATTTACTTCCATCTTTATTGATGATTGTTAAAAGTTCATCTTTAATGCGATTCTTTTTTTTATTTATTTCTAACCATTTACAACTATTAGGATTCAAATCATTGGCTAATACTATACACCCTAATTTTGCAGCTGGTACAGAAAATGGTCCTATTCCAGCAAACACATCATACAAAACATCACCTGATTTAAGTTTTTGTAAAATACGTTCATGTTCAGTGCATAATCTTGGATTCCAATAAACTTCTGAAAAATCTAGGTCAAATAAGCATTTATTTTCTTTAACTGTGGTTTTTAAATCAGATGAACCATAAATAATTTCATATTCAAAGTTTCTGTATACATTATTTATATTATCAATTTTGTTCACAACACTTTTACACCCTTTAAGTTTGTCATTAAGTACTCGTCCAATAATATCCTTATAATCCAACAATTCTGGCTTGAGATTCACATGTACAATTGATCCGATTGCCGAATAACTTGATAGCATGGATTTTTCGGGGAGAACTGCTTTGAGAATTTCATCGTGGTTCCAATTATTATAACCCACCTCAATCTGTATATATTTCAAATTTTCAGCAGAAACAAAGGTTAAGTTAAGATCTTCAACCGAAGAAAATTTGGCTGGATCAAGATAAAAAACACATTCAGAGTCATTAGAGTCACTACGAATTGGCTTGAAGTTGTTTAATTTAATAATATAGTTTTTTAGCACTTTATTAGCACTTTCAACATAATTTTTATTTATTACTATAACAGGTACAGTTACAGGTTTTGTGAATTTATCAATTTTAAAAACTGTCATACCTCGTACTTCATCTGGTGGCAATAATGCGTTCATGATAGTTTTGTTTGATTGAATATAGTTTCTTTTTTTGTAATGACGTAGTGATTGACGACAAATTAAATTCATCAAACTTAAATATCCAGTATTAGCTAGAGTAAAAAAAATGCATTAAAAAAAAATATACATATATACCTACTAAAAATTATTTCTTACATCATCAACTATGTGCACAAAACGTGGGATACATAATATGTTTATTAAATTTGGCAAAATAGATTTAGTAATAAATAATATAAACTAATTACGCATAAGCATACATTTTTGAAAAAATGTGTTGGTGAGTGGTGACTAGTCACTATATAGTGTGCCACTTCCACAATCTCACAAACCACATTGAGCATACAATCAGTTATCACTATTCACTTATCAGTCATCACGTTTGATCATACTGTATTACTGTATGATTCATACATATATATATATAAATAAATGTATTTATATATTTGACCTAAGCCCATCACACGTAATAGAATATTATAATCACGATAAAAAATCTTAAATCTTAAATCGTCGTCTCACGTGCGTACGAGTAATCGAATAATTAAAAAGCGCCCTCATTGTTGTTACACTTTTTATATACACTTATACTTATTGCTTGTCTAGTACTTAGTAGTATGAGGTAGGTAGGTCTATGTACAGAGTAATAATGTGAGTAGAATAGTGCATACCACTTTCACATACAAAAAAAAGTACCTACCTTTGTATTTTTAAACGGGTATCCACGCATATAATACAGAAGGCCCCAATATAAATATTATACAATTACGCATTATAACACTGTACAACCACCGATTAAATAAAACTAAAAAATTGTATTTAATCTGTGGTACAACCGCCAGCCTACTTTACACTGTATATTAGTCAAATTAATGTTTATATTACCTATTATTATTATTTATTTTTAAATTAAATTTTTTTTTATTTTTCGGGATTGGAGCCTCTGGATATAATATTGATGCGTGCCTATACCAGGAAAACCGATTTCCCTATGGGCCTATCCGCCCAAGAGTGTCTGGCAAGTCGGTCACCTCGAGTGAAAGTCGATTAACTTTCAACTTAGTCACCTATAGATGGCTAGGTACCTATATAGGAAGTCCGACTGAGCGGGATTAAAAACAACATGCTACAATGCTACTAATAAGGTAGGCAATGACACGACGATGAGCAGCTTCTGAGACAATTTGACTTCGTTGGGGAAAACGAGCGATGAGCGAGACCCTGCAAGACGTCCAGAAAAAATAAATGAGTAGGCGAAGAATGAGGTCGTAATGACATAATACCTATTGTATTTCTTTAAACGTCGTCTGAAATCTCGATACTTACTCGAGTTTAACAATTCTCTACAATATGACACTAATGTAGTAATATTATACAAATTTATATGTAAAAAACGTTCAGACCACATTTCACGAAAGTACTATTTTCTTAATTAAAATACGTTTCAATGTAGATTTTATTCGCGTGTAAAAGCGGAAATTCTATCCCACTAGAATTAGAAATTATGATTGACTACAACTAAAAACACGGCATAACTTACTATTTAATCTTAATGCAGATTTGAAATTTTCCTATTTTCTATTACTACTTGATATTAAAAATAAATGAACACCAGGTATAACAATATATAGTAATATACACACATATAATAGAAATAACTATAATAAGAAACGTACCCAATATCACCCTTGCCACCGATTCCGCATGAAGCCATGAAGGGGTTGACTTCAAACGACTGACTGTGTAAACTGTACACATTTGTGACAATGGCTACAAATTCTATAAGTTAGAAGTTCACGCCCACCCTTATATGATATCGAATATCGATGCAACACGATTGGGCATTTTTACCTCTTCGGTATTCAAAATCCACACAACGTTTGGACACTTGATATCCCTAAAAGGTAAACATATTGGTGTTTAGACATTAAAATAAAATAAGTATATAATTATTATGAGTGATTCATTTAACGTGTCTATGACACTCATTATTCATTAAATATTAATGTTTTTGAATATTTTTATTAAATAATAAAATTATTGAATTACGTCTTTGATAGGTAGATATATGGTCTGAGTGATATACTGACATCAATAGCTACCAATAACATACCTATACCATACCATACGCATCGTGGTAAGGTAGGTAGGTACGCGGTAACGTGGTTGATTTCAATAACTATGCATAATGCCCATGCTCTTAGATATACAAAAACTTGGTAATTTTTCGTATTTCATTCATATGGCAATTGTTGGTAGTACCTAATTACTATTATATAGGTATTATATAATAATAATTATTAATTACATTATATTGTGTAATTTGTATGAGTACTAGATACAGTAGGTACCTATGTGTACAAGTGTACCTGTATAAAGTAGGCAATATTTTCTCATGTTTTTAAACCCACTTCTTCCGCTTCTTGGAAAAAAAAAACTGGCTATATATATATTATACATATAGTATATAACATGTATTATGCTTGCAGTACGCGACTGGCTACACACATCATTAAAATAAAAGTTTTTTATAGGTATATAACCCTATAGTCATAACGAATATATTACAGTATTGTATCTACAGGAGAATACCTTGTTTGTGTAGACTGCAGGTCTAGTAGGTGCGAGGCGAATTGATGAAGATGTTTTATAAACTATAGTTGTTGTAGGTATAGGTTAAATAGAAAAGTATAATAATTACCCACACACATATCATGATCACAATAACGTATACATACTACACAGGTATATGTACAAAAAAAAAAATCGATTTACGGTAGGTATCATATTTCATTGTTTTATTCATTATTTATAGTTTGTATCTAGCCTGTAGCCATACTGTAGATTAGATCATATTACTATTCACCATGTAGCTGCAAATTATAAGCGTCGGTAAATATTATAGACACCTATAATCAGGCCCGGATTAACACTACCGTAGTCCCTAAACCCATGTGCTAATACGGTCCTGCAGTGATCAGTATTTAAATGATTAAGAAACCTAATGTTTGGGAGAGGTAGTGTTGAATCTCAGTGTTTGAAGCCTTTAAAAATGAAAATATTTGCAACATGAAAATCATCATGATATTTTACATTTTGAGCACCAATATTTGATCAGATTTGATTCATCTCGTGTGCAAGCGCAGGTGTAATGTCAATTAAAGTCGGTCTTTAGTTATAAGTGTTATAACTTATACGCAGTGCTGGAGAGTTGAAGCATTTGCTAATTATTATTTATTTTTGGCTCTAGCAGATAGTGCCATTGAAACTCATGTCAACATTATTATGTTGCAATTATCTCAAATATTACATTTGAAAATTCTGTTCTTTTTTTTGTACTTGAATTACTTTAAAAATGAGGGAAATATTTTATTCCCATGTTTTAAATTTATTGACCAGTTGTCCGAAACACATTATTATTAATTTATTAGGTATCATGTTTTGCGACAAAGTCAGTTTCCCACAAAACTCAGACGACATTTGAACGATACTTTAATACGTGACTCGCGCTGTAAATATTATCACATTTTCTTATTCTTATATCGGCTATAATATTATTGGAGTTGATTACCTACTTGAAATACAAATCAGCCGGACACGAGCCTTTTTTTCTGATTTTGTTTTTATATTTTATCTATTTTTAAATTTTTATACAGGTAACTTATATAATATGTCTTACAAAATAATGAGTGAAACGAAGTACAGGCGTATATTCCACATAAGTGTTGACCGTTAGACCTTTGTTTTATTTTAATAGATTTATAATTATCTATATATAATATATATATATACATATAGGTAAAAATAAAAAAAGATAATGTTTTTTTTTTTTTTTTTTTTTGAACTTAAGCTTCGGCAACTGAGGCCATTAGCTGTAGTAGGATTTGTATTGTAGTTTGTATTGTATATTTTTTGGAACGGTAGGGGGGAACACGTGTGTGTTTGTTTTTGGCAGAATTTCGAATGGGGCACCCGTAGGTTTCTGCCATGCCCCGGGGGTGGGGGATGGCAGCACTTGTTCTCCGGTCACCGCGACTTGTCCGGAGAAAAATGCCGCCCGGTAGCCGAGGATCGAACCGCGACCGGCTGCGTCGCAGCGGACGCGTCAGACCACTCGGTCACCTCATCCCCCAAGATAATGTTATATTAGTGTTAAAATCAATAATCAAAAATGAATGTGTGCCATGGAGACACCCAGGGTCTAAAAATTTAAAATGATGGGGGGAGAGAGATACATTATAATTTAGGTATAATTTAGGTACCGACATAAAAAATTAAGACGTATAAGATCTATTTATTGTATAAATAAATACTTAATATATATCATTTCAAAAGCGGGGTCTAAAGTACCATAGCCCCCCATGGATCAGTGCCTGGAGCACTGTATCTAGAGTGATCCATCTGGGTTGAAAAAATAATTTTAACCTCCCCCCCTGTTTGGGATTTAGATACACCACTGAATGATTTTTTAATTCTACGCTAGATACATATTTTTTTTTCCACAATGAACGATGGGGACGAGGGAAGAATAAATGCCAACTCCAGTTCCTCCCCTGGTTCTTGATAACAAGGAGAAAAAAAAAAGGTATATTTCTTATGTCATTTTCTTTTTTTATAAAAATGTGGTTTCTTTTTAGATAAATAATAAAATGGATAAATATTTCTTATTTAAATTTTAAAGTACATAGTTACTCATTATTTTGATTTATTTATAAGCTAGGATTAGGTATGAGAATTTCATATTTCATCAGTCATTACCACACCACGCACGTCGTACATACTAAAAAAACAAATCAGCTATGATGACAGTATTATATAAATTTTAATTATTTAATATATTATTCATATTATATTTAATACAATTGCAACAATAGAACATATATCTACCTACAAAATACTATTCGAACCTGTTATTTATCCTTAGATGATTACAACTAAACATTTAACATTTAAAAAAAGGAATTAAATACTACTGTAATTATGCAACTATTAAACAATTGTAATATCTATTAAATAGTAATTAGGTACTTATTTGTGTTATATAATTATGCTCAATGCACAGGCATTCATTTTTTTAACGACATCAAATTATGTAAAAAAAAAATTCTAAAAATTTTAAAGTTTTTGAAATAATGAGTGAATGGATACTTAAATGGAACACCCTATATTATAGGTATAACACTTATGAAAGTATAGATATGAGTATTTTGAGTCATTCAAAATGTAGTCTGTTTAACCATATTGATATTAAACTATATATTATAAGTTCACATAGTCGATTGATTGCATTTAAATTTGAAAACTATAGGTGCATTTAAATTGTTCAGTCTAATAATAATTATTACACTTACAATTGTAAATTAAACGAAAATAAATTTATAAAATTAAAAAATTCTACATCAAATACATATAGGCATTATACCTATATAGACCCCTTTAAGTCAGTTGTGCACTTGTGTCTATTATGATATGGTATCTATAAGGTTGATCGAAGCTTTCTGTACGCCTCCACAATATAATATATGATATCTGAACCTATAGTATATATAATATACAGCAGTGAGCAGCGTACAAGACGTTCACTTTCGTCGAGGTCTTCATAAATAACGTTATTATAGTTACAAACACAAGGTGACCCTAAATGTATTAACTATTACTATTGTATAGGCGTATTGTTTAGTATTAATAAGTACAATTATTCGTCTCTATAATACAACAAATGTTTAGTCGTTATTTCAACAAAACACGATTTTGTATGAATGTTAAAAAAGAAAACATTTAAAAACTAAAATATTTAGTATTTTTTTAGTTTCAAGTGTTTGGACCGTAGAGGGTATTTTATTTCCATAGTATATATAGGTGTATAGTATAGCAGTACGCGTTTTTTGTTACAGGAAATAAGTAGGTACAAGTCGTAACAGATTTGTGGGCATATTATATTATAGTGTAGTCCGACATCTGCGACATCATGACGTATCATTCCACTTTCCAGACGACTGCAGCGTGTTACGTTTTTTTCGCCAGAGAACCGGTGGAAAACAATGCGCACGCATAAGTCTGTCGCAACCGCAATACAATACCTACGACTATATTTAATTTGTGTACGCGTCTCTTACACGAATATTGTTATTTAGTAAAATACACTGCAATACGCATTATTATTATTATTATTATCATCATTGTTATCGTCGCGTGGGAGGTCACGAGCTCGAATCTCTCGCCGCGCCCTTCCCAAATCCCAAACACGCGTCGGTGGTGGAAATCCGCGTCCGCGTCCGCGTCCGCCCGCTCGGCGACCGAGGCAGCTGCGTTCGAGAAGAACAATATTATTATGTTTGGTATCACCGCGCCCGTTCGATCAGTCAGTCTGCAGTCAGAGTCCGGTCGCCGAACGCATTAGGCAATATACCTAGCTGGTATCCGCCGCAGACGTATAATATTACGTATATATCGTTGTCGATATATACATATAATATCATCAATATCCAAAGCTCTATATACGCACGCCGAGAGTCGATCGAGTCTGCCGAAATACAAGCGATCGGCCGTCAGTCGTCGGTGCACTGGGAATCGCGAGCGGACGTCATCGACACACGTCGCATAACATACCAAATACACGATAACTGCATCACGAGACACCGTCGTAGCACACCGTCAAGTCCGTGACGTACAACAAAGTCGTCCCCGCCCGGCGCAAAAATATTTGATAAGTTGTCGTGTATTACATATAAACGCGCGGACCGCCACAGCAGTCAGTCGTCGCACCAGACATGGACAAGCAACAGGAAGCCGCGGTCGCAGCAGCCGGTTCACCGTCCGAAGACAGCATCAGCATGAAAACGGAATATCCCACGCACGAGGTGTACGTCTCCGAACCACCACCGGTGAGTTGTAGACGGTTATTTATAGCACTGTACCCCTGTGTACACTGTATAGGTAGGCTTGCAGTATTAATAAAATGTCCAGAAAAAAATATTTCATCACGCCGACGGTCCACGATTTTCAATAGAATACCTTTGTTGTAAACGTCGATAATGAATGACGACGAAAATTTGACTTACCCACGAGGAGCAGTCGTATATAGTTCGACCAAAACCGTCCGTCCGCGTGCCGTGGCCGTCACACTCCACTTCGCGGTTCGCGAGAAAGTCGAAACGCTCGTGCCCGTCCTTTTCGGTAAGACCGCAAGCCGACCGGAAGCGTGTTTTGTTCCTTTGGATTTCGATCTTTCCTATTCGGCTGGTTGCGGATATAATAATAACTACTATCTTGCTGACCACTTCGAGATTACTAAATATTGTTGTATTTGCACATTTATACTTACACAATATGCGATACGATATTTTTAGCAACGTGCATATTTATATACATGGCATGACCCCAAGCGGGTGACTTCAACGGCTGAGTGCTGCCGTGTATGCGATTTTTCTCCGGATATCGGATCGCGAAAAATAAATCATAAAAAAGACTCATTTTAACCTTACAAGACCGTTCTGCTAGCAAAAAAAAAAACGCTTCCATAATATAAATTACAATTGTTGTCTTGTACTCTCTTTATACAATGTATAGGTAGATACTTCGAACTAGGCACCTTATTATATGGCTTAGTATACCTACCTATACCTGCAGCTGTACATTGTACATTATATTATTGTTATATTATATATGTGCAGCATAGGTATTACTATTTACTTTATGTTCTACGTTCACATTTTCGGTTTGGTTTTTTTTCACGTGAAACCTGTTGTCTGTGGGACAAACAATAGTCGGTAAAAATTAATCGCTTTTACTATAATATATTGTGTACACGAAATGAGAAAGAAAAACTATTTAAGCGTACAGTATATAGTAATAATAATATACGTGCGTACAGATCACGAGTGCAGTACAATAACAGCGATTGACACACGCGGCGCATGTTATTTTAATATAATATAAATTATAATCATTAATCATAATTCATAATTGTGATGCATGTTGCGAGTATTATAGGTACCTACTACCTATATTATATAAGCCGTCTTTAGCAGTAACCTATCATTCGTACAGGTAGCATATTTAAAAAAAGGGGATGTCGTCCGTGGTATCGTCTCTTGCGGGGCCGAATCTGAAAAAAAGACTATACCTACAATAATGATTTGTAATTATTAATAGTACATCCATCGTTGCTCGAGGGGCTTGTTCTCAACTATACATATATTGTTAGCACATCGTCGCCTAGCGCGTCTAAGAACGACGTTCTTATTATAATATCATCATTGTCGTCGGACGACGAATAATAAAAACAATAAATAAAAAATCTCAGTGCATATACTTATTGTGTATTTTGATTTTTGTACGGAGGTTGTTTTTGATGCTGTACTACCGCCGCTGGAGGGAATACAATATATATTATATATTGCTTCAATAATACACCAGTTGCATGTATACATATACAAAACACAAAGTAATGTAATCATAATAATAATAATATGTAAAAAGATGGTGTGTCGAGGACAACTGGGTATAACGACTGTAAACAATATGTAGTATAATTTATCCTTTCTCTTCAACTCTTGTGTTGGGCGCACAGACGTACATATATATTATTATAAACGCTTTACCTTGAGTTCAATTCTTACAATGCGCACGTTAATGGTCGTGTGAGTGTTTTGGATTCTATTTTTACAACAAATTACGATTTACTTTGTCCTATACGTAAAAAAATAATAAAAAACACTTAAAAAGAGCTTTTCATGCTTGACATACTGCAGTTAACTACGCCACCAACAAGGCCGTCGTGTGTAGCTATATATTATAATATATATTATATAATACACATAACACTACTATATGTCCATCCAATACGCCACGCCGGCGACGGGATAACAAAATATTTTTGTCGTTATCGCCGCTGACTTTTTGGGTTGACATGAGAGAACAACAAGTAGGTAGCCATTTTGTATACAGTTACTGCGCAATGAAGTTTGCAACTCTAACTGACACATTGCACTTGGATTGCTGAGTTCGTAAAATAGTATGTTGCGCAATTTGCGCCGTGTACATGTTTACATAGAAAAAATATAATAATTTTTATCATAAGATCCAAATGTGTATTTACTTGCACTGTGCCAAAAAAACATACCTATATGCTATAAAGACAAAAACTTGAAGGAAAATATGTAAATGCCGCGTTGTGTTGCATTAAGGTTAATGGTTTGTTGTTAAACCGGTTGTCGGATAAGGTCTTACGGGTAAAAAATAAATTCAACGAATCTTCTAGATTTTAGAGACGGTCTGGAAGATTTCCAGAATATATTTAGGTAGCAATAATATTATGCTACAGCTGTACAGGCACACACGGATCGTTATTCTGGATTTAGTAAAATGTATATTGTACAGTGTTGTATATTTTAATTCTTCCAAATAACGTTTAATGTTTATACATTTTGTAGGTACTTATATTTTTACTCAACTGATTATCATTTGTGCCAACGTATACATATATCTTTTTATAATGAGTCAATTTCGATTACGAGTCTGGTTTATGATTATGACGCTTACTCTTTATTATAATACGAATATTATACGATCATTATAATTCATTATATTGTGTACTTTCCAGTAGATTTTTAAGTGCACAAATTGCATATACGTGGTAAACACAGTTTCACTTGGGGTACAATAAATGTATATGTACATTGTACACTCACACGCACGCTTTCTCTTATGATACGACCCATTAAATGATTTATGAATTTGACGGTTTTTTTGCATGAGCTAAATGCCTTTAATGACGAATTTTCGCATTCACCTATAAACATCGCCGGACACTTTCCATTCCCATTAATACTCGACGTTTGAATGACATATTCTGAAAAATAATGCGGTCTATCTGCTGTCTGCACTCTGCACCGATATTAACGAAAAAGAAAAAGGGCTCATTACCCGCATTATGTTATTATTCGTATGTCTTTACTAATATGTTAACCACAGAGTTGATGATCATGCCACTCAATTATTTTTGGATTCTATAATTTACCAATACATTAGCAGTTAACAATTATATTCAACAAATGAAAAAAAGTCCAGAAAATAATAATTATTACTACATAGTTAAGCTGCATAATGAATTTAAATTTTCACTTCACCAGTTCACCCATATTTTGTTATTGAGAGAAAATCACATTTGTCTTCTATTCTATTATAACATCTGTTATATTCTAGTATATATAAAAACAATAAGTATGTTAAATTAGATAGAAAGTATGTTACACGATTTAAAAAAATATTCAAATACACCATATTATTCATATTTTTTCCTACAAAATTTTAATTTATGATTATTACTATTATGCAACCGACACTTGTGGGTTGCCGAGTGTATAAATTCATAAAATTAGAATATTTTTCTTCTTACGAATAATTATAGATTTTCACACACAAAAAAAGTATTAGACGATTATGTAATTTAATCTATAGTATATTATATAGTTGTTATTACTTGTTGCATTATATGCTCTCTAATGAACAACAATTGTTAAAAAATCTAATGAAATTCAATAACCGTGTCATTGATTAATTTGACTGACGAGTGACGACCACCCATTTTCAGAAATAAAGTAAAGTAATAACCATTTGCTAGTTCAAATTTTTATTCAGTTGTAGTAATAAGTATGGCAGTGTCTATGTATAAAGACATTCAGTAGGTGTGAATGATATGTATTTGTTCATAGTATTTATAGTATAATATATATATTTAATAAGTATATCTTTTATCATTTACAAACAAAATATTGCATGCAAATATACTGTAATATTTAATTGCAGTATTGAATTTGAAGATTAAGACAAATGTAGACATTTTTATGAATAATCGTTTATAGTAAAAATATCCATTATAATTTATAGTGAACATTCTATTCTTTTTCGTATTAAAATTACAACATGATAACATTGAAATGATAATGATTTTTTTTACGTCTTACTTCCTTATCATAAATGCATAACATATTAGGTATAACTGTGTAAGGAATAATATGGCTTATCTATTATGAAAATTCTTTGATAAAATACAAATAAACAGTTGATTTCATAATGCCCAGAATATCACGAATCTCGAATAAGTACAAATGGAATTGAAAAACATGTAAATATCAAATATACCGTAAGTCCGAAGAAAACTGAATACACCCTATTACTCAGTTACCTACATTACTCAGCAGGTACCCTATTTACATGTTTTAGAATTCTGTTTGTGTAAGATTGATGATCCAATAGTCTAGTTTCATGTCCCCCAATCGGAATTCAAAAATATGTTTACGACACTGAGTACATTGGGTAATATAATTATACAGTTACCCTGTTACCATTAAATGGTGAAAAAAGACAAAAAAAAAGTTTCTCCATAATTTAAATCGTTATCGAATTTTAATCAATTTAACTTACATAATAGTAATCAGATAATGGCACACGCTTAAAATTAAAATTAAGTAAATTTACACCTACATGGCTACATATAGGTATATTATATCCAGTGGCGCCCAGATAGGTTAGCAAGGGGTGCAACTGCATGTGCTCTCGTGGTGGGTGGGTGGGTGGGAGGGTAGGTAGGTATAGACGCCTATGGTTATAGGTACCTAGATAAAGTATAGGTTAACAATTAGTAACAGTTCAAAAGAACGTTTTTTTAAATAAAAAATGGGTGGGTGGGTGGGTCACTTTTGTTAGTTGCATGTGCTCTCAAAATACTTCTGTGCGCCACTGATTATATCTAAATACAATTCGAGTCTGTAGGCTATAATATGAATATGACACAGTGGTGTTAGTCCTGTTATATAAAAAAATATTTTAGTTTGCATTATAACTGAAATATACATATCTTTTTCAACAATAAACGCGTTAAATTATATATTATGTATGCAGCTTTACAGGTTCAAAGTATCGAGATATTATTGGTTAAATATAAACCTATATTCCCTTATCTACTCGAAACAATAACGAAGTTAAATGTAAATAATATATTTATATATTTGTACCTGTTACATATAATTTTTTTTTGACGTTGCGCTCCGATCGTGCGTTTAATTCGCCAAATTCGGGGCAAAATTAAAATGCAGTAAATTATAGGAAAAAAATGCACCCGTTCGAGTCAATAAGAATAAACGATTATTCTATACAGGTAGTCGAAATTGCATAACAAAATATACCTACTGTGCCTGCTATTATATACCGACTATCAAATTACACAACTGTATAAAAATAGGAACATATCACTTACACGCATTGCTTCATCACAATATTTTCATTCTGGCCCGAACCCCCGCCAGGTTCAATGAACCAAACGCTTTCTCCTTATCGAATGAATAATAAACACACACATTCACAAATATATCTATACATATCTATATACACACAGTATGTATACATAGGTACGCGTTTATAATATAAAACATATATCCATCGGCGTATATACACGGACAATGTGACAAAATGGTATATTATGACGATTATTGAATAATAAGTGGCGAAAACTGCCCATATAATTATATAGGTATAATAATAACAATAATATGTAATATGATTTTTTTTTCTCAATCGAGCCGAAATAAATATAATAGCTAACCATATAATAATAATAATAATAGTAATAATATGAAGGAAAAAAAATACCGACCGATATAAAGGTTTTTTTTTCCTGATTTGTGCCAAATGTTCTGCAACGCAATACTGTCGACCGTCGTCGTCGTACCGTTATAAAATAATATATAGTATAGACGTATTATTATCGGTACCCATTACCTCTATATAGGCAAGTACGAGCGCGTATAACCTATACAGATGTCGTGAACCGTACCTAATAATAATATTGGAACCTGCAACCATATCGAACATCGAGCGCTTACGATGAAACGATATTACGATATTTAACCAGCTATTTCATGTCCTTATTTGTGCAGCTCACTTTGTTCGAGTCGGAATCGGAAACTCCAATTACTATCGTACTTACCTACTTGTTCCGTATCTGCGTACGTAATAATATAATGAATAACGATATATCGTATTTTTTACTTACACAACAGAGGTAGGTTAATAGGTAGGACCTACGTTATTTTCCACCGGCGTTAATAATTCCTAAATTTTTTTTGTAAACTTATCTACTAATTAGGCATTCAACTGTACTGCAGTACTGCAGGTACGTATAACTGTAAATTCCCCTGGTCGACGTCCATCTCATATTCTCATCATAAGCCAACTGCAGCTGCGTAGAAGACGTTAAAACGTTAAATTAAATAATTAATGAACAATACACAATAAATGTTTTTATATATAGGTATACCTAGTTATTTTGTATTGTTAAAGCAGCCCAGAAGGGTATATACGAACGTAATAACGTGAAATTAGTACACTTTAATAGTATTATTGTGATTTGTGCGAAGAATGACTAGATATGAACTGCAGCGACTGCAGAGAGTTTACTGTTCGTGGTAACATTGAATCTTCACCTATTCTGAGAAAATCGAGTGTTTTATTTGAGAAAACAAAACACAATATCGTATGGTTTTATTTTTTTTCTTCATAATATCGATTTGTCTCCCATGATAATAATTTGTCTTGTGCAAAATTAAATACAACCCGTAAGTCGTTTATAAATACCGAAAAATCAATACAGTGTGAAACGAAATTCATTATAAGCGTCGATAATAACATAATAGGTACAATTTATATTATAATACATTACGTATAATTTTTTTTTTAACCGATTAATGCTCAAAACGTTTTCATGTTTCTGTTCATAATAATAATAATAGTAGTAATAATAATAATAAATAATAATCTATAGGTATACATACGCATAGTACACAAGTCGCGCATATTACAATATCACGTACGTAAATCATAAAAAATTGTATACGCTATTAAAATCGATTTCCGGGATCTGCCGCAGTGGCGCGTGTTGTATTCAACCATAATAATATAATATTAAAAACTATTCGTCATCACAGAAATGTTTTGAAACGAACAGATCGAGTGCAAAAACCGAAACATAAGGCATTAGTGTTTTACGCGTCAGTGTTATAATTGGGTTGATATAACGACACATATTATATTAATACAAGTGTAAAATAATTGCCTTGCTCTGTATACTTTTCGAAACTTTCTCCGACCGTAGCTGTTTATTGTTATTGTTGTTGTTGTTATCCCGCCGTGCCAAGAAGCTAAGGTTTGACCTTTGGTCGAGCATGATACATTATTATATACCTACACTAACACTATACTTACACCTACACCTACCTCATTTAAAGATTTTTTCTCATCTACTCGACACGTTCGGTCATAGCGTGGTCACACCGGTCACACCACTAACCACTTCATGACCAGTACCTATATATACATACCATCATGTATTCTTATTATCCACTGTGGATGGGTGACGCGTGTTTGGCGTATGCGATATATTTGTACATATATATAGTATGTATAATATGCGAATCATGATTATATTATTTATATTTTATATTTAGAATGTATAATAAATAACATTATAATGTGGTTTGGTGAAAACGTTTCTTCGTGACTCTGTTGTTAAGGATTTGGATATCGGAGTCTTAAATATTATAATTTTGTCCCCCTCGATAAGTATATGCGAATTTTATACTGTCCCAATTCTATCCAACTATGAACTACCGTTCAATTTGTTTTACCATAAAATAGGAAATCGATAATTTATTCGTCTCGGCGTGTTTGTATATATATATATATAGTTATAACCTACCTAGTACCTACTTATTATTATAATCAAACTTTTTATAGACTGATAAATAATTCCTGTTACGCGTCCGTCGTTTCCTCGCACTAAATAGTGATGATAAATTATACATTTTACTTTAGGTTTCAGAATATATAGGTAATAGGTTAGAACCAAGAGTTAATTTTAAGATCGTTTAAGAGAGTTTGTTTACTCCTGTATAGCGGTGCAATATTGTAACTGTACCAATCACAAAAACAAAAATTAAAAAAATAGAAATTTGTATTTCGTTAAAATTATTTTTCGTTTACATTTTTGAGTGGACTGTATAAGATTACACAGTAGTACATAAGTATACGGGTTTCTATAATCTATATATTTAGTAGGTGCAAGTTAGTACAAATATTACATACCTATACCTAAAAGTTTTTATCAGACGATATAGGTATGTCTTGGGTAGGTGGTACATTGTTGAAGCTGAAATCGTATCTCTGTTCCAACGCATACCAAATGTTTTTACAAAATTATAAACAAAGAAATATCTCCTTGATTAGTAGTCGGATTGGTCTTCTAAGTATGTATCTTGTGGTATACTTGTGGTGTATAGGTTTTAGCAATTTAGCCTAGGTTTAGGTGTTTCAACGATTTTATAACGAAGTTTTTATTACGATTATTTCTTAAGTTTTTGTATTGGTTAATTATCCATCTGACAGGTAGGACAATCCCGAGTCATTGTTCAGCATGGACCAAGTCAGTGGTATTCTTAGGCATGTGTCTTAGAGAATTTTCAATTTTTTAATTTTTTGTTGAGTTTGAGGAAGCGGTAGGCCATGCCTCATACTGCAGGGCACGTGGAAGTCAGTATTTACAACATTTTATCCGCAGGGTTGTGGTAATGAGGTGTAGTTTAATAGGGGGTTTAGGATTTTTACCCTAGTACATCATTGGATTCGATTTTGATTAATGTGCAATGTGCATTTTCCAAGTTAGATTTTCGTCTGGGTGTATGCCTAAATATTTCTCTGAGTCATATATCTTGAATATCTTGAAACCTATGTATACTGCAGTCATTATACCTAGGTATAGTACGAAAATATTGATTATTCTAAAAATATGACGTAGCTAAATTAGTTTCATGATACATCTGCTGAAGTATAGGACAAAAACAATTTCATTTAATTTCCATATTTTAATTAACTACATTAATTTTCTGCCACGTGATTATAATATATGAACAGTTTAATATCACATTATAATAATGCGATAAAAAGGAAAATGTAATTAACAACGTACAGACTTGCAGTACATTATTATTAATATAATGATGTGTATAATTAGTGCGGAGGATTTATACCTACGGATCGTAAACATTTTCATTTTCTAATTTCTGTTTGACACCGTACGTCACATTACTCATTATAATATGAATATCGTCAGGCGTAAAGCACCGGTACCTATAAATCGGGATAATATTATATACCGCAGCATAACATATAATAGTCGCATATTATATTTACGGGTGATGACGGTTCATACTGTCATAGGTCATAGCCGTGTATTTAATATTCCATCACGTTAAGAAAGTTAGTACCTACTTTTTTCATTCGTTATATTTTCTTATGGTATTTTGATTTATTATATTATTGTCAACATTGTGTGTTTTTGCATCAGCCACCTATATATAACGCGTACAGCTATAATTCATAGTAAATCACAATGGACGGACGGACTACAGTTGTAGATAACTTGTATACATGTACAATTGTTTAGACAAAAAATAATTAAAAAACATCTCTCATGATAGAAAGTAGCTTCCTCGTTAAGCCATCCGTTTTCTTTCTTCTTATTTTTCTGTTGGAATTCAATGGACATGTCTCATTAACACCCGCAGACATGACGGCTATTCATTGCCTACGCAATTATATGATAGATTTATGTAAATTATTGGCACGGAAAACATGATGAATTTGTTCGATTTTAACGCACTTTCCATAAAAATAAAAAATAAGATACAATAATAAGTTTGACAATTTGAAATAAAAGCAGTTTGCGTACATATTATAGAATTTCAATAAAAAGAAAACCTTAAGTTTTACTCACACACACACACACACACACACACACACACACACACACACTATCTATACCTACCAGTATAAGTGTTTTATATATTATAATATACATTATACACCCACCTCTTGGTACCTATAACCTCTCTACTTTGGTTATTTTCGCAAGTCATTTTCAAGTGCACCGGACGTCCTGTTTGCGAATTTACGTTTTAATATGGCGTACGTGTATAGTGTACCTACCTATAGGCTATATGTAACACATCGCGGTAGTTGTGTTTTCGACAGGAAGTGGAAGTCTATATATAATATTATAATATACAATCATAATTATAGCATAAACAATACAAAATAACATAATAAAAATGACAATACAAAATGTTCGTGCAGATAAACATGGATTAATCCTATATGGCTATGTATGATAACCAGGATCAAAGTATCAAAATATATAACTTTCATTTTAATCATAAACATTTGATTTATTACGTTCATCCTGCAGTATAGATTATCGGACATTTTAAAATAACATTTCCAATACGAGAAAATACTTTTCTCGTGAAACAGAAAGTCCAACGTGTGAATACTGCAGTAATACGATTACCAATATGCTTCCTATAATATACCGGAACACGCTGTGCGTACATACAATTTACTTACACCAGTACACCTATACCGGAGCGATAGATTCTTAACAAAAATACATGGCAATGATGTATTTTATTATTATCTTTTCGTGCACCGAACACTTTTCCGAATAAAAGTGGTACTCGATAAGTTTCACGTCTCGTTAGAAAATCGAGTGCCCGTGGTCGGTATTATGGTGACGAGATAATTTTTATGATTTTCTCGTATAGTACCCCATGTCCCCATACTATGTTATATTATACAATACCTACCTATATATACATAGAAGATCTGCTGTACGCGCAGTACGATTATATATATTTATATACTTATATATCGCGTTTATCAGTCCAAGAGACATGACTGCAATATTTTGAGGAAGAATCGTTTTCAATAACCAGATTTCCTTTGGTCCTCTGCGGACTGCTACAACTGCAGCAGTTGCGACTTTCAAATTCAATTCCACCTGCATACTATATCCTGCACCGAGCCGGTATGCTGCAAGTGCGGAACGCTAGATGAGCCTCGCAGACAACCAGCGTTCTTTACAGTTCGAATGTCGAATTGATTTTGATTTTATACCGTTAATAGCCGTCGTACACGGTGTCGCGCCGCAGAATGTCACAGCCTATACTGCAGTAAGTGTGCAGTCGTGCCATTAGCGATAATAATTGTCCGTCGGCGGCGTCGACGAACTGCACTTATTATCGGTAACGATATATATTTATAAAATTTTATTTCCTTCTATACAGTTTTCGTTATTTATTATAGATTATTTTATTGGACGTCCGTGACGGTACAACGGTAATCGAGAAAGTAATAGTTAGGTATAGGCAGGCATGCCCCACGCCGCACTCGCAGGAAAACCGCAATTACGACTTTTCTTCGCCGTGGAAACAACGCTCGTAATACATTTTCAATTGCCACGTATTTATGTATATATATATATATATATATATATATATATGTGTGTGTGTGTAATATGTATAGCTGGTAATAGGTATATTGTGGTTCGGTTCGGGGTTTCTTATTGCCGTCGTGGAACAAATAAATGCATTTCGTTCGGAATACTGGAGAACACGAATTGCCTATATACATTGTATTATATATAGGCACATCTACCTAGGTGGTATCTATATAGTTACGCGCACAACTCGACGACAACTGTTAATAATGGTTGAAAAAAAAAATAAAAAAATACATAATACCATTTAATTGTGGTCAGCGTGGCCGTGGCGACGGTCCAGTTAGGCGAACGTGATTATGTGTAATAGTATATTAAAACAACGAACGGAGCAGCGCGCGGTTTAACTTATCGTATTATTATAGTGGCTGAAAATAAAAAATGCAGTGTAATAATAATAAATTAAAGCATAAATCTATAAAGGTTAAAATATAGGTATTCAAAAACCGCGTGAAAGTCATATATATTATAAGAATGTCTCAAAACATATATTTTAAGAATAGCCAAACGATTTACCGTGGGTATATTATAGGCACCTATATTATAATACCTATACAGTATATATAGAAATATAATTTCTAGAAACGCATCTGTCTGCCTATACAATGTGTATGCTGCACGGAATAAATTCGAAAATATTTTTAAAATACTTTTATAGTTATATATATATTATATATGGCCACGAGCTACGATAGTCATGAAAACTCGTGATCGATCATCGTCACGAATTATAGGTAAGCGTATTTTTGTTGTAAGCCGGTGACTCGGAGGAATACATTTTATACATAGGTACCTACCTACACTAACCAAGGATGCTTTTGTATACAATATATTTGAAAATCGTGATCAGACGTTATGAGTATAAATAATATAATATAGCGTAAGTAAACCCCGCGTATACCATATTACTATTTACTGTACGTCTGTACCTATATATAGTATTGGATGGTACAGTACAATCGAGTAATAATAACACAATACAATATAGTATCTGGTGCGTTAATCTACCAGCTATTTCAACATCATAAAAATAAAATCATGTAAATCCGTGTGGCGTGCATCCATCTATTGGATTGTTCGGAGATCCTATTGTAATAATAATAACGATGGTACAAATTCTACCCATGGGTTGTGCACTCTTGTATTATTATTTGTGTTTGCTGGCGCGTTCTAAAACCTAGAAAAATAACAACAATATAAAAATAATATACATAATACATAACATATTCGGATATTCCGCCCCCACTTTGCAGGTCACAACTAACATGGCTTAGTTATTGTTATAATAATTTTAAATGATGGATGTTATAATTATATGCGCTTGTATGCGTAGGCGTCACTACTTCAAACTGTATTGTGTTTTAAAACCATCGTGGAGCTTGAAAATTACTTACGGAACACTGAAAAAATCTAGCAAGCAGCTATACCTGCAAACAATCAGAGCCTGTATTTAAAATAGCTTTCGCTGCCGAGGTACTCGAGGTTATGACAAACAGAAATATGTTGCGATTTGCGAGTTTTGACTATAAAAGGCACTATACCTAATCTATGACGAATTAACTGAAGTATACTTGTAACGTGGGCGTTCGGCACTTTTAAAATGGACTCAATTTCTGTAACTGTACGTTGATCAAAAACCCAATATAATACCACGTCCCTATAATATATAGCACGCACATTTTGTTTTCATTATCTTGCTACATACATAGGAATGTTTTATTTTTAAGTGACTAAGTACCTGTTTTTAAGGAGTCCTGCGGTATATATTACGCAGTATTTTAAAAGATGTTTATTATTGCACTTATATCAATAAGATAATTTTATATATAATTATTTACAAGCGCCAGCTAATAGGTACTATTATATTATGTTGTGCTATTATAAAGTTTCAATGTATATTTTATAGGCGTACAAACTCAAAACTCGACCGACTGCTGTCCAAATAGCGAGAATAGCAGCATTCACTGTGATCGCCTGCTCGTTCATACTTGGATCATTCATGCTAGCTGCCGCTTGGTTACAGGCGAACGCGTCCTGCTCGCAGTTAATGCACGCCGAAGCACTCCTCAGACAGGTAGACACAAAATAAATATATACCAACGAGTTCCTGCGATAATGTAATATCTTATGGTCTATACCCCAACCGTTAACCATAATGACTGTATAAAAAGACGAATATGAATAAATCACGATACTGTTATTGTTTCACATATTCGTAAGTATATTGAGTAAATTCTTTAAAATCTTATTATTATATACAAATCTCGGGAGAATTTCTATCGATTTTTGTTAACGGATAGTCATGGCATAGAATTATTGTTATATTGCCATTTGTCCGTATCTAAATCAAAATTATTTGTGCCATTTTTCATTGCTCATTAGATAGTCATTATTATCATTATAATTCGAATTGTTTATCATACATTATTATTGTCGTCTCGGTGGGTGTTTGAATCTTTCGGTCAAGTGTACGTACCTACAGTGGCGTACCCATGATATTTTAATTGGGGGGGGGGGGATAAACAAAGTAAATCAGAATTTGATATCCACCGCTACCTTATACTAGGTCGTTATTACTATCCCGTAACCATAATAACCTCTACAAATAATTAACACTGCTTACCTATATATACCTACTATTTTTTTTTTAATGCGTAAATAGTTCAAACTTATTCACAGTAAAAATGTAATTATTAATTTATAAAAAGTATGTTAATTGAGCATACCAAAAATGTGTATAGAACTCAAACAGCGCTGCATTAATATTCATATTATTACATTTAAATATTTTTTATACTGTAGCTATAGTAGTTAATAGTTTATACCTACTTTATATCTTTCTTCAAAATCGTATTAAAATTATTATGAGAACCTGCATGTGACCACTAATAAAGTAGCCTGTAGATAGGTCATACACAGTATTTTTTTTAAAGATTCATAATAATCTGATATGTGAGAAGTGAGAACATTAAAATGGATGTAATATCACTTTCTTTGTGTATCTACCTATATACCTGAAGTTTTTTTTGCTGGTTTGACGATGACAGTTTTCCGGATTATAGAATAGTTCAGCTTTCACTATGTAATATAATCCACGCACAACAACGGTGAAACGGTTTTTCTAGACTTATTTATTTGTTTTTTCTGTGTATCAATTATATATCCTGCAACGGTCAAATAATTCTTTGTTATGCTATGCATTTCGTCTGTAGATAATAATAACAAAAAAAAAAAATAGTCAATATTATATTAGGTATACAAACAAATAATCAACTTAAAAATATTTCCGCGTTCGAAAATTTACGAAAACGAATTGGGCAAGGGTCCATAACACACGCGCGGCCGATATATGGGTCAAGCGCGTACCAATAAGTTACACGCAAGGTATAAGGATTATTCGGTGTAACCGACCATTGAGCCCAGGAAACGAGTTGATTATGAAACATTGAAACCGTCGTACAGGCAGGCAAGACGTATCTATAATCTATATTACATATTGTTATTGTTCAATTCGATGACCGGCTCGGCGTATAATTTGTGCCTATACTATGCGACAATGTTCTGACGGTATAAAAATAGAACTCTATAGGTAATAAATAATAATAGTTTAATATTATAATAGTTGTATAATGAATGCGCTGCATAGATCTACGCAACTACCTGTGTATAATAGTAATACCTGCCTACCACATATTATAACTATACACAATAGTGTTATGTAATATATTTTTATATACAGCTATACATATATAGAATACGTGTACAGTAGGTAACTCAGGGGCGGACTGGGCCACTGTGCTACTGTGCAATTGCACAGTTCGCCGATGTCATTCTATGTCCCCGAGGCTGGTACAAAATAATCCACCTGAAGGTATAATATTATTATAGACGATTTTTTTTGGGACATCTACATATTTAGAACACCTTGGCAAATCGTAATGGACTAAGAAGAAATCCACTCTGTTCAACTTAACTTAAGATACTTTTAACTAGAGCCCGGATTTTAATGCATTATTTTTAGGGTAGTCCCCTGCAATGCTTTTCAGTACATAATCCGTTCCATACATAAGATGATTGAAACATAAACTTTTATTCATCGTTTTTGTAGCATTTTACTATAATTTTGTTAAATTTTAGTGTATATTTAGTATTTGCACATTATTTATTTAATTATACATATATTTTACGCCAATTGGAAATCAACAATAATTATATATTATATTATACATTTTTATATTCAACTTAATTAGTAATACAGAACATTTTGTTCTGACCATTTATCATATTTAGTGGCGCAACCGCGCAACTCTAAACATATGAGAGGGATGGCTGAAGTTCCTCTATATATTTTTAAAATGATTATAGTTAAAACTTTAAAAGTAATCCGATGGAGCTTTGCCCAAATCCTCCTCATCATTGTAAGACGTTTATGGCAGTGCTATCTAGCTAGGAAATTCAGTAACTTTGAGAGGGCAGTTCCTCAATGACTTCTTTAACTTGGAGTTCAAAATGATTTGGCGAGTGGCGACAGTAGATGGCGCTGCCGTTATCGGGTGGGTCGATTTAAAACTAAATAATAATACCGGCCAATACCGTTAGCGGCGATAGATTAAATTAAACCTCATTAAACCCAACTAAACCTAGCCAAACCCAACTCTAAACAGCGAGTGGCTGGTTCGGCTTGCGTTTCGTACACAGCTCGTGACGCCGACGGGAACGCATTGACAAGCCTCGCGGTGCGTCCCATAATGCATCAAGTATCGGTTACATATACAGGGAGGTTTTAGGGGATAAACCCCCTCCACCAACCGAAAATGTTTAGAATTTTGGAAATTGTATTTGTACAACATTTATTAATTGATGAGGTATAAAATACAATTTTTTGAAATTTTTTTATGAATCCCCCCTCCCCGAATTTATTTTTGTGTACCTACGTGCCATTATCATTATAGTAGGTACCTACTATTAACTATAATAGTAGGTATCTATGTATTTTAAAAAACAACACAAAACATTTTGTAAAATTTTAATACGATTGTTTATGTGAACTTTAGCAGTTTAGCCACGAGCCGTGGAAAACCAGATTAATAGAACTGAATTTTCATGTTTTGAGCATACATTTGAATTTATGACAGTAATTATTGTCCTATAATATACATTGTGATGAGAATGAAACAATATACTGATATAACACTTAAATACTTAATAGTTAATAGATAATTAAAGAAAATTAATTAATTTTTAAAATGTCATCGTGTACATAGGTAATATGGTTACCAATAATATAAACATTTGGTAAAAATACTAAGTATCTAGGACCTAGGCGTAGGTACCCTTCGTTATAGTTGAAACTATAATTTGTAACTTGTAAGTGTAGGTACCTATAAGGCTATAACCATTTCCTTACTTGAAATAAAAGTGTTTCTCTATGAAGTGCAAACGTCTGCAATGTAACAGGAATAAATAATGACTATTGTGGTATTATAAAGTATGTGGGCACCTAGGTGAAATAAATAATTATAATATATTATATTTAAAAATATTGGTTCACGTGCGTGTATACAAAGAATACTCATATATATTTATATAATTGATAAATATTATATTAAACTTTCACTCGTATGATCAGTGGCCACATAAGTAGTAAACATATAAAGTATGAATAATAAAATGTATATAATATTTATACTTAAAGAGTGAAGAAGCTGTAGACCGTCCACAGTATCAGGCACTGGTCGACCCTTTGCAATCAGACGAGACATCTGATTCGAAACAAGAGGAGCTTCTCGTACACCAGCAATCAACCAGGAATGCCGAGAATCCAACCACCGGTAATAATGATCAACAACCAGCTGCGCCAGTTCAAATTAAGCTGCCATTGGAATTAGATTTCGACGAAATCGTTGGTGTGAGTGTCTGTTTGTTTAGCGACAGTAGTGCAATAGGTACTACAATAGGTATACTTAGTAGATTGGCGAAATCAAGGGGGCTAAGCAACAATGTTCCTCAATATCCTTTAAATGTACGGCTGCCACCGACTCATAATTTTAACAATAAATTATAAAAATTTGGGGGCTTGCTTTTGCTGCATAATTAATTTAATTTCGATACATTCAATACATCTCTGAAAATATACGAGAAAAACAATACATTTTGAATAAAGATAACGTGAGCAATAAATTCAGAATGAAGACAATTTGAACATAAGACGATTATCAAATACAATTGTACACAACACATAATTTTAATTTTAATAAATGTATTTTTTATTACCATAGTTTATACAATTAATTAAATAAGTGGGAACTACATTTTTAACATTTTGGAACTATAACTAGCTGACCTTATGCTAGTCGTACCAATGAACGCTGTTCTAAAACAAATTTGTTTCACTAAAGGCTTTACTCGAGAAAAATCAACGTTCACGGATGAACTGTGTGATCGAGAAGAAACGCGCCGAGGAGGTCATGGACCACCAACCGAAAACGTTGCGTCTGCCATTCGGCGTGAACATTACCACTGATCCTCGTTTTGAGCATGTTACGGGTGAACGATTAAGTATCGTTTGCGAGAGTGGACACGACGAGAGGTATGAAATTATGATTATAAGTCCAGATTAATGGAATTAATTAATTACATTTTGACATATTCGTTTTAATATATGAATTTCTTACTTCTACCAACTTACTATTTAGGTAGTAATCATATAGCCGTATAGATATAGGTTTATAACCCAGCTATACGAATATTTAATTATAAGTATACCTAAATTAGTATTGTTTTGAAGCAATACTATAGGAGCGGTATAAGACATACATAGATGAATAAAACAACTAAAAAACATAATCTTTTCATATGAAACACTTTCAACTAAAACAAAAAAAAAAAGGCTAATAAATTTTAATCCCAATTCAGACGAGCTCCAAATCCAGTGGAACAAATGCAACAACAGCCATCTATGATGATGCCGATGCCAATGGGCGCTAACCCGATGACCCATTTACCGAGTATGATGGGACCACCTCCACCACCCCATCATATGCCACATCCTCACCATCATCAAGGTCAAAACGGACCAATCCCGTTGGCCTTGATTGCCAGAATTAACGCTGACATTGACAATCAGCTTCAAATGCAAGAGCAACAACAGATCGAAGAGCACATCATTCCCATCTTCCAACAGCTGTTACCCGAACTGAGACCAGCGTCCGATAACCACCACGAACACCAACAACACCATAAACAAGAAGCCGAGGACAGAGCCATGCCCAACAAAGTTCTATATCATCCAGCGATGGCTGAAGGAAGACCCATGTACACCGTTGCTATATCCGACAAGCCAAGCGGAGACGGTCCAATGATGCACCAAGCTATGCCTTCCGAATCTGTGCGCCAGAATGTGCCCATGTTCCAAAGGGTACCTATTCACGTGCCTATGTCCATGATGATGCCACCAGGTGCCGGACAATCGGTCCAACAAGAGCCAATCGACGAACCCAAACCAGATCTTCGTCCACACTGTAAGTACCTACCTATTGATAACTATAGGTGTACGATTTTTGTATTTTCTAGGCCCGTACGAAGTGTCATTTTATTATTTATTAAGAAGTAGTACGGAAAATAAACCTATATAGTTGAGTCTCGATAACTCAAATCTCAAGTTGAGAATAAAAATAAATCCAACTTATGTATTTTTCGAATCATATACCCCGAACAAAACTTAAAAACACTTAAGGGGCAAGAAAATAATTCGAGTTATTGAAACACGACTGTAGTTAGGTATTTAAATTACAATTATTTTAATTGATATGCCATTATTTTTCTTAGAAATCAAAAATAACTAACGTAGGTAGGTAAACCTAATACTTTTAATATGACAATTCATTTTAAACAGGAGGTAAATTAATATTAATATTGCATACATATTTCCGTTGTTGCAATATTGTAGAAATCATGTGAACTATTAGATTTTAAATAATAAAATACCATTATTATTAGGTCTTAGCTGGGAGATAAATGAAACACTTCAACAAATTGTAGTAACAATACATGGGTAGGTCGTAGGTTAGAAATTTTGAGACATCAATAATTTAAAATTGTTTAATTTTAACTTTAAGTTTCCTGTCTACCTACTTTTTAGTTTTATTTATTAAGATTTGAAGATTTTAATATATACTTACTAATTATATTTTTTAATTTTAGTTGTACACCCACGTTCAGTTGAGTCAGTTCAAGAGATCAACCAAAATGAAGAGATAGATTCTAGAAAATGAATTTTACAATTTGGCACACATTTAATTTTACATTAAAAAAAGAGTAAATCTTTTGTTAATGTCGGTAGATTCTTAAAATAAGCCCAAATTGACATTAGGATTACAAGAATCAAATAACAATTAAGCTTAAAGAATTTTTATGGATATTTGATATCAAGAAAACAGTGTATTTGGTATACATACAGTATATATATTTGATTTTTGTTTACAACATAGTATTTTAAGTTTTGTTAATGTTAATTGTGATAGATTAATAGATTATTATAACATTTATAGTTTTGCTTTCAAATAAAATCTATATTAAATTTTGTTAAAATATATTAATTTGAATAATTTAGAGTTTATAAAGTATTAAATCAAATTAATACTAACATGTAATTAATATATTATAATATATACATTTGTAGTTACATAAAACATTTTAGAGGAAGGATATAGAAACTACTTAATAAAAAATCATATAATGAATTATTTATACAATTAATAGGCGTTACGAGCTTCGGATAAATATCCGGCAAAAAGTTTTTTCTAGTATGTAATAAATTAGGGCATACATTAAGTTAGTTTTAATAACTAAAATTATTGAAATAAAACAATGTTTGATTATTAAACATTATCTACAGTACCCCCCCCCCCAAAAAAAAAACACACGGTGCATATCAAAATATATTTTCAATATTTGTTGACATGTTCTTATTTGAAGTCTCGTGCTAGTAATTTTATCAATGTTTCTGAAAAAAGGTAAAGAAAATGCTTTAAGTAATCATAAATTGAATTATTTAAATGTCACATCATTGGTGAAAACACGTACATTACTTTATATTTATTTAACAAAGTATTATTATTACCTCACAGTATATTAATAACAACTTATAATACAGTGAAAACTCTTTACAACGAAAAACTCTATGTAACGTAAACATTACATAATAATGGTTGGTTTGCTATATAACCCATTAGACAATTCATTCTCTATAACGTATTAGTCACTCTCAATAACGAAACAATATTTTATGTTTCATAATACAATTTACGTGTTATCGTATCTATTACATAATATATAAACTATAAAAATAATCGGCAATAATGCCGGCATTTCCAAGAACGATTACATTCTTTCATTATCTACTTTTAATATCGTTATTATCGATATTTAATAGGTACCATGTTCATTTTATTATCGACGTAATGTCTAACATTATTATACACATGACCACAGAAGTGCGCTAACATTCGTTATGGCAAGTAAAAGAAAAGCACTGTGTGTTGATCAAAAAGTCGCTTTAATACGTGCGATTGAAAAAGGTGAAAAAAAAAGTGATGTCGGGAAACGTTTTGGTTTTAGCCCATCTACTGTCGCTACTATCTGGAAGAATAAGGATAAAATATTGCATGCTGAAACAGAAGGAAGTTCTTGTAAAAAAATAAGGAAACCGAAATTTAAAGGCTTGGACCAGGCCATGTTAACGTGGTTCCATAAACAACGTTGTAATAATGTACCTATATCTGGGCCTGTTTTGAAAACTAAAGCTGAACATTTTGCTCAACAACTTGGTATTATAGATTTCAAGGCCTCGGAAGGATGGCTTGGAAAATTTAAACAACGTCACAATATTACCTATGGGAAAATAAGCGGAGAAGCACTAAATGTCGACTTGAATGTTACTAACAGCTGGTTAATTAATGTGTGGCCAAAATTGAATGAAAAGTACACTCCGGATAATATTTTTAATGCTGATGAGACAGGTATTTTTTACAAAATGACCCCAGATAAAACATTAAAATTCAAAGGGGAAAAATGCGTGGGAGGTAAACTTTCTAAAGAACGTATCACTGCCTTTGTAGCAGCCAATATGAGTGGCACTGAAAAAAGAAAGATTATGGTAATAGGCAAATCAAAAAACCCGCGATGTTTTAAAAATATTAAACGGTTGCCAGTCACTTATAAAGCAAATAACTCAGCGTGGATGACATCAATACTTTTTGAAGAAGAAATAAGAAAATGGGATGCAGAATTAAAAGGGCGAAAAGTTTTGTTACTCGTGAATAATTGTCCTGCTCATCCCAATCTATCTAATCTTATGAACATAGAGATGATATTTTTCCCAGCCTCCCAGCTAACACAACTAGTATCTTACAGCCGATGGACCAAAGTGTTATAAAAAGTTTGAAAGGCCACTATAGAAAGAAAATATTAATGGAAATTATCGAATCTGATGGCAATGCCTCTATCAATATGCTTGATGTGGTGAACTTCTTAAGTAAAGCCTGGGAAGAGGTAACAGCAGAAACTATACGGCATTCTTTTCGTAATGCTGGACTTCGAAGTTTTGCCAATGCTGAAGAAGAAACAAAACAATTTGAGAATGTAGATGATACACTGAGTGAGTGGATTACTCAGTTCAATACTCCGCATACTTTGACTCCTAAGGACCTACAAAACTATGTAGAAATAGACGAGAATCTAGTTACAACAATATCGTTAACTGATGAAGAAATCCTAAATGCAGTGACAAAAGGCGAGGAGGAGCAAAAGGAAGATGAAGAGGAAGCACAACCTGACGAAGTCGTAATACCAAGTATTCAACAAGCACTTGATGCGGCTAAATTATTAGAAAAGTACTTATTGTTTCATGAAGATGATCCAAAGTTATACCAAAACATGGGAGAAATTCATAGAAAAATACAAAAACAGTATTGGCAAAATAAAAAAGTCCAAACTAAGATGACAGACTATTTTAAATAAGGTTTAAAATATGTATAGTATAAAAATTAAATTATATTTAATAAGTATGTATAATAATAATAATAATTTAATACAATACGTAAATATATATAAAATAATGTAAAAATAATGATGTGTTTGATATATAATATTACATACCTTTATACATAAATAATTAAAATTTTGTTTTTTTTTAAACCCTTTCTATTACGAAAACTGTCTATAACGAAAGAAATCTCTTGGTCCCTTCAGATTCGTTATAAAGAGTTTTGACTGTACTACCAATACTAAAAATAAAAACTACATTTCAATCTTACCAAAAAATTAACTTTTTAGAGTTTCATACAATTCTGATAATTTATACAAATATCCAAGTACATATTCATTGTCGGAACTAATTAGTTCTTGTGTAGCAGGTTTACTAATAAAATTAGTAGCTCTAAACAAAATTTAAAAAACCATTTATGTAAATTGCAAAGAAAAATGTGTTTTTCACTATGGGTTTAAGAATATTTATATAGACATTTTTATTAAATTAAGTGCAAACTTTCTATCCAGACTTAATTTGACATTTAGAATATAATATAATCTTATGTTACTGCAAAGTGCGAATACAAGACAAATTAATATTTTACTTACAAACGTTGAGCATCATATGGGATTAAGGTATCGCACATAGATACAAGAATCCAAAAGAATTTTTTAAATGGATATTCAATGTAAGGGTTACTTAATGAATCACTCATCGCATATTGAATACCGTGTCGATGAATATTTGTTGATACTAGTCGTTTTCCTATTGGGTCCGTACACTGACATAAGATGCGTGTAATTATAGTAGCTACATCAGTCTAAAATTAAAATTTTAAATACCTATTTTGAAAGTTTTCTACACAGCAATGAATAAACACAAAGTTCATAGCATTAGGTACTTAATTATTATTACAGATAATATAGAATAGAATATATACACAGTGGTTCTTTTTAGACCTTGTAATAAATGTATACACACATGATCACATGGGCGAAACTAGACAATTTTATTAGGAAGGGCCAAATGTGAAAAAATTCTAATTACAAAGTAAGTTTTTTACTAAAATTTTAAATTGTTTTAAGTCAATTTATAATCATTTATGTATAATATATAATACATTATCTTTCAAAATACTTTTAATGAAATATAAGTACCAAAAAAAGGTAATATTTATGTATAAAATTCTTCCATACACATGTACCCCATTGAACTACTCTTAAGCTGCAGTCTGCAGGGTCGATTTTGATGAAATTAGTAGTGTGTTTGAGTGGGTCCCTGAGTGGTTTAAATTCACAATTGGACTCAATAAGTCTGACCCATTAAGGTGTTCAAACAAGGATTTTGTTTATAAATGGTTGCCATTAGTTACTCAGGTAGATTAAGTAAAAGAATGTATCAAATTATCACGTTTATGGTTTTGAATAAAGAAATGTATCTAATCAGAAATATGTGAATTGAATGCATATTTTTAGCTTAAATAGGTACTCAAAAACTACTCAACTAATTTTGTGAAAATTTCAAATTGTTCTTGGGGGCACCAGCAAACTTTATAGAGTAGTTTGAACCACATTTGAAAAAAGTAAGAATAAATTTGAAAGAAAAAACACAACATTTAAATATTAGAAATAAAACCACTTACTAAATCTTTTAATGTGTGGTTTTTGAAGTCTGATTTTTGCGAAATAATATTTTCATACATGTACACTAAGTATAAATTAATTGCATCGCTCAATTGACCTCCGGTTTCTTTTTTGCAAAAGAAATTAAAAACTGGTATAAGTGCATGTTCAATTGATTCCTTTAAAAAATAATTTACCAGTCATGAAAAGTTTGACTAATTTATTAAGATTATAAAATTATAGGGTAACTGTTTAGGTACCTTTTTTACAAACTGCAATAGTGTAATTAAATGATTCACTTCGATAAGACCATCCTGTATAAGTTGTATAAATACTTCTACAAGTCTTAAAGTACTTAAATCAATGTTATATTCTAAAATAAATTTTAAAAAAACCATTCAATAGGTTTAAAATCTTTGTTTCTTAAACCAAGAAATGCATACCACAGTTATTGAGCAAAAAAAATATGAACTCATTTAATCTCTTATTTTGGTCATCGTCAAGTATATAATAAGTTTTATCTATGTTAAATCTAATTCGTAATAAGTCATCAACAATTAAAAATGCCTGAAATCAATGAAAAAAATTACAAAAAGTTATATAAAAATAAAATATAATTTATAAAAAAAATAAAAATATCTTACAGTCTCACAGATGTTTAAAATTTGAGGGTCATATTTACTAGATGCATTTAACATGGCATTTAAAAAAGTAATATATGTATTTTCTACAATAATTTCAGACTGTTCAATAGAAAAATTATTTCGAAAATCTGTTGGTACTTTTAACATTTTTCTTCTGAATACTTCCATAAAAGCACTTAGAGCAAATTCCTAAACAATAATTTGATTTTAAGCCACACATTACATATTGCGTTTATTTCAAATATCGTACTGAAACAATTAAATTGCCTGGTGAGTTATTGTTTAGGTTAGGTATATAATAAGATAAATATTTCAATGGTTCCAAGTCATCAGGTATAAGGTTATATTTTGCTAGAGACCAAATTTTAATTAAAGCATTTTTTTGACTCAATTTGTTTGACGCCTGAAAAATGAATAGTCATTATAATATAATACATAACTTTTCATAGACTTAATTTTAGTTTTAAGTTAATTGCAATAATTTCAAAATTATATGTTATACAAATCTATATACATATTACCTGTTGGTATATGAAAATTATAATATATTTTATTTAAAATAAGATTACATTTTTAGTTGGATTTTCAATGTCAGCTTCTAAAATATTAATATTTGCTTGTGCGATATCTTTAATATATTTCACACACAAGCTTTGATCAGGACCTTTTAAATTTGAAGACATCATATTAATGCATTTAGAAATCATCTCTAAAACAGTAGGAATATTCCAAGTATGATAAAATAAAGATCCTTGTTCTAATATTTCAGGTATTATCTATATTCAAATTAAAAACATACAAAATAACTCTATTTATACATAGTTAGTAAGTTAATAAATAAATATATATATATTGTAAAGTATAATAATACCTTTCTATCTTGAAGTAATTTAAAATCGACAAACTGAAGTAAAATCCATAGCGAAAATGCATGTGTAGGTGTATTACATTCTTTAAGTTGATTTAGTAAATGCAACACAATATAAGTAGTATATTCTGTCTTTTTAATTGCATTAATATGTAACTGAATAGTCTAAAATAAAGTTATATACATCTATTATATTTTATCATGTGATAAATAGTGAAACTTCCATAAAACAAAATATTCTATTTAAACATAATACTTATGAGAACCGAATCAAATTTATTTAATACTATTCAGCAAAATTCTTTAAAATAAAAATTTTTTGTTGTCCATTTGTTGTAATATGGAAGTTTCACTGAACTTGTAAATCTTAAAAAAATTTAATTGTTTATATTAGTACAATAATACAAAAGTGCAACACTTCATCAATTTATTATTTAATAGGAACTAAACAGTCATAGTATTAAAATTTAAAATAGGTAATATAAATTATATAAGAAAATGAATAATTTTAATCAATTTGAACTTTGAAGTTATTTCTACTGTATAATTTATAAAAAAATTCACAATTTACTATCCAAATTAAACAACAGCCAACTTCATATGGTCTATAACAGGGGTGTCCAACCTTTTGTGAAGACTGGGCTACATCATGTAGGTAGAAATTGTTGTGGGCCACATACTTTTTTTTTTAATAATATAATATAATGATTAAATTATATTCCATAATACAACAATACATTTTTTTATAAATTTTACAATAGCAAATAATAAGCAGAAATATTTTTACAAGTATTAATTTTTAATTATCAATACACAGAAAAATATAATTATTTATAATAAAAAAAAGTTTTAGTTTAAAAAAGTTACAAGTCATTAATTTTATTTAATGTGAAATTTGAAATTGCTTTTTTTGTGAAAGTAATGAATTAATATCAGGATCGATTGAAGTTATGGCAATCCTTAAGCAATGGTAAAAATACAGACGTGTGCATCTTGCCGTGTGCCCTTACAGTTTATTTGATGTTTTATATTCTTAAAATAAATTTGTTCTCGTTATATTAATATATTAAATACAATTAATTCATGGTTTTTAAATTGAAGTGAGGGCCGCATCAAAATCTATCACGGGGTGCGGGTTGGACACCCCTGGTCTATAATCTAAAATATACACTTTAAAGTATAACAAAAAAGGTTTAACTTTCAATATATATATATACATATACAGACATTTTATTGTCCATGAAAAAATCTATTTAAATATAATTTTTAATTTATAATATATTAACATCAATTTAAATATTAATAATTAAATACATTTTTACATCATCTGTTTTTAGTTTTTTTTTTGTAACTAGTTGGAAGTTAGGTAATAATTATGAAATAAGTTTGAAAATTAAATCAAATTGAAAGATGTACATTTTTTCAATAAATAATCTAATTAATTATTAATGTTATTACATCTTATATAAATTATCAAATAAAAATCAGTACTTACATCATTTTGGTCTCCCATAAAAGCAATTTTCTGTTCAGGCTTAACACCGGTAATCAACCATTTAATAACATACATAAATAAAGTCATGAAACTATGTTTTTCTGTATCTTTAAGATCGTCTGATGTTAAAAATTGAGATATCAATTTAAAGTCTGTGAGTAAAGGGCATAAATCATTAATAGCATCTACAAAAAATGAGGCTGCAATCAATCTAATCTCCAATGGAACACCTTCCAAAATGACTATAAAAACTTTCAATTGTTCAAATGCATTTGGTTGAAAATTGACCATTTGGTTAACAAAATGTTTTGCAGCAACTCGGGCAATTTTATATTTTTCAGAAAAAACTAATTCTAATGCTATTGACTCAACCTTATTCATGTGATATTCTTCATCCTCTTCATCATCTATACTAAAAATAGTTTAAGAAAATATAATTATTCATCCCTAAAATATTATTTTATTTTAAGAATAAAAACCTTGGTAATATGGAATATAAATTTAATGCTGAAATTACCACTCCATCATTAGTTGATAAAAGTAGGTTAGCTAGAACGGAAACTATTTTTTTTATCAACATCTTTACTTTAGGAATATTACTGTGCATATTTAATAAAATATCATTAGCCATCTGAAAGTAATTTAGAAATATTACAACAAATTTAGGGGTTGATAATATACAATGGCGTGTTGCTTCATTATTAAGAGTTAACTGTATCTATCATAAAAGTACTTTAATGCAATATACTAAGCCTTTCCTTGCCCATTAACACAAGTTATGACTGTAAAGGCAAGTAAAACTTCTGAACGTGGAAAAAACTAATTCAATTTATAGTATTTAGGTTTGAAAAAAATATTAACTAATATTATAAAACCAATACTATTTAATTAATTCATTCAATTATATTAATATGTAATACAATTAATGGATAACTAATTAATAATAAAAAAATATATGTACTTTAAGAGCTGTAGTTTGTACACTTGCACTTTGATCTCCTAGAGCCCAATAAATATACATCCAAAAATCATTTATAAAGTTAATAAAATCAATATTTATCCAAAACGCTAGTTCTAGCAACACTTTTTCTCGTACAATGTAAAAAGTATCTCTGTAAAGTAAAAATCAAATTAATATTTTAAAATACATAAATGATTATAATAAATATGTAAAAGTGAATACATATAAACTCAATTATGAATACATAATGTGGTTAACTTACTTCCATCGTTTTATTAAAAACTCTGTATACAATATTTCAAGATCATTCTGTACCAGTTCTATATTATTTGATTGAACCAAACCAGTAACTATTTTCAAACCTAAATAAATATAATTATTTAAATAAAATATGGTTGTTAGCATATTTGGTCTTACCAAAACTTGTAGCAAGAAGTCTAGGTCCAACAAAATCAGATTGTGATATTCTAATAAGAATATCTCTTAAGAATGTAAAATAATTTTTATTAGCATGATTTTCCAAAAATAAGTAACTGTGATACTGAAAAATTGCAGTAAAAAGTTCTAAGGATTTATGGATCTCTATTGATTTTTTGATTTTTTCAGGAGAAATCAAAGAACCAATTTTTGCCTAAAAAATATAATCAGAATAATATAAAATTATGTTTGTACCTACTTAGAAACTAATAAATAATAGGCAATAGTTTTTAATTATAAATATCATACCAATGTTTCAAAACATTTATTAATTTTTGCAAAGATTAAAACAGAATTAAAGTTAATGAATGCATCTTCACAAACATCGACATCAAAACAATTAATAATAACAGCAAATAACTTGATTGTACCAGTTCTAGGATTTTCTTTAAATGTGTTCACCCAAATATTCACTATTACCTTATAAATTAAAAGTAAAGAAAATGTACAATAAACTGTATCAAAGTAAATTATATGCTTATATGTTGTATTAGAAATATATGCACTGCAAATGATTTCTCAACATTTTTAAAATTTGTATCTTACTTCTATTTCTGTACTGCTAGTAATGTTAGGATCGATTACAGTAAAAAAACTATTTTCAATTGAACCTCTTGTATTTATTGATGATACTGCAAATAAATTGTACTTTATTTACATAAATAATTTGAATTGGAAATACCTAAGTAGGTATTTATTATTGTTAATGTTATGAAAATTAAATATTGATATTAACTTTAATATTGTGTAAAAACTTCAGGGTACCTACAGTATTATATAAAAAACAATAGTACATTTTTATCTTTTTCAAAAAACAGTATAAGTAATAACTAATATTCAAGTATATTTATTTTTTACATAATGATCATTTTGAGTTTTAGAATTATTTTTGCACTTTGTATGCAATGGGCAATAGGTACTTTAAGATGTATTACAATTAAAATAGTTATACTTGTTTGAACTTACTACTAGAAGACAATGTTAAACTGGACGAAGGCAAACTACTGTTGGCACTTGATGATAGATTAGTTTCATTGCGTTCAGAACCCATCGCAATTGTCAGGTTTAATAAAACGTCTAAAATACAAATGTTTCTTACTTAAAACTTAAACAGAATACATAATACCATTGAGTATACATTGTTTATTTTTATATACTCAATGAGTTAAGGCGCTATTACACTGTGTCCGTATTCCGAGTAATAGTATGATCCGTATTAAGAATTTTGTTGTTATTCACCAAATTAGATAATGTTGTTTAGGTAATTTTCCATTTATCATTTTACTAGTTATTAATAACCACCTAACTAAGAGTGACATAACTTAAGAGTGAAATAGTTATCAACTATTTGCTATTTGGTAGGTATATATTGAGGTGAAGGGTAAACCACACAGTTTACGCGGAATACGGAGGTACCTAGTGAATTATAGAGACTTTGGCCTTTATAACAAAAAACAATTATGCGATATTCTATAAATCGTAAGTCCATATTATAGCGCATAATATTATACAGAGTATATACGTACCATGCGTACCGAGTAGGTACGATTTACAAATTAACGACACAACTCAAGAGTTCACGACACGAGTCACGAGCCCACGACACGGACCACAAAACCGTAGAATATAGTTATTATTAATTATGTTCAAATGTTCAATGACGCCAATGACAGTAGGTATGACAATTGATGGTTGAAAAAAGTAAAAACGCAAGTCGTGAAGACGAAAAAGTGAACTGTGAAGACATAATAATAATAAATACACAGCTATTAGCTATGACTATATTAGTAAACAGTAGATAATAATATGTAAGTTACCAACTGTTTATAGTCAGAGTTTACACTCGGTGGTCAGTACCACCACCACGGCTAGGATTTAAAATAATTGAATCATAAAAATACGTAACTCTGCAGACTGCAGTAGGCTGTAGGTATAGTAAGTACCTACTACCTACTTACCTACTCAGAACAGTCAGTGGGTAGGTATTTTATTATTCTATATTTTATTTTTCTATAAATTATATAAGTTTAAATGTATAATACACCAATACAATATTAATTCCTACTCCAATTAAAGTTTCTTCTTGAAGGTGGTTTTTAAAATTTGTTTAAAATTGCTCTCCCATACCAGGGAGGTATAGGGGCCTCCCTAACTAAACGCTGCCGCTATTTATTGTATTACTCTAAGCTTTCGTGTATACAATCAAGAATCAAGATGGTTATCGGACACAAAGGCCGATTCGTTGTGAATATAGACCGGGAGAGGCTCGATCAGTCGACTCACTTTTCAATTCTAATAAGCCCGACTTAATAATCACAAAATTCATGTTATAGACTAGAGTCTTAACACATCAGATGTTGTGTCCACATCCGTCAAAAATATCGTCGACATAGATTTGGTGCATTTGATTCAAAATTATAGTAGTCGTCCAATAATGCAGCAAGAATGCCTTGACCAGCTCAGCTCATCGACAGGCGTCTCGCGTCTCCATTGAAATTTAAAACAAGATAATTCTTTACAGTTTACATGAAAAGGTCAATGATCTCCATCACGCATTTGGAGATCAAACTGTTTGTAACAAACGGAAACCGCCTGGCACCTTTGACGCATCGTAAAGCCCACGTTGTCAGGTCGGGTGAATAATCTCTAGCATTATCAGTATGTCTAATACAGACTCGTCTTCAGATTTGAATTGGGTCTGTAACAAGTCTAAATTAACGGCAAAGACGGAATACTCCGAATTCGAATAAGCCAAACTAGAAACGCCAGTGACACGTACCTTATGACGGCTTATGTCATAGTGTGGATAGCCCTAATTTGAGAAACCACGGCAGAAGGTACGCCTTAACTTGGCACGCGTCACCAAACGCGTAATGCGGTCAATTTCTTTGTCATCGACCACGGCGGTGGACGAGGTACCAACGTTCCTATAAGTAGACTACGGCCGAACAGCACGACAGACGAAAGCGAAACGACACGGTATAGCGACCTGTATAAAATGTAGGTACTAACTATTTATGTTGTTGATAAAATGATAACTATAATAAGATCTCCGGCTAATGACTGAGGCTTGGTGCTTCAATAATGTTAACTCAGCATTTAACTACCTACTAATGACTGTTCATACCGCTTACGATAAAGTGTGCACCAAACACTACGCTGGCTGAACCTCCCTCCCCCAGGAGCTGAGGTTCCTAACCAAAAGTCAGAAATATAATATACTGATAAAACCCAACCACCGTTTTATTCCACAACTGACAAAGCGACCAACAGGGTCCATGGTGGGACAGAAGAACGACGACAAGGGCTCAGGCCTTAGGTGCTCTATGGCGAAACCACAATGGCCGAGAACACTATTTATAGAACGATATAGTCGTAACCAAGGTGAATATACACATATATATATATATATTGGTCGTTACTGAGGTGGGGGACTTCTAGAAGCATCAAAGTTGGTCCCACCTCACCAATATCGGTTACCAAACTCGGAGGGTGTGAAAATGGATCCATATGTACGAATAGAAATATCTAAATCAAAATTAGAACGAGGAGTTTTCGAATAATTTAACATTGTGTACTAAGGTGTAAAATTTAAATAACTGAGAAATTACTATTTCGAATTTTGAACTATATAGGTCGGTGAAAGTACACTAAACCTTTTAAAATAATTTAAAACTTAATACATTAGATTAAAAAGTGGGTGGTCTCTTATTGGTAAAGCACATTACACTCTTTAGGTAGTATGACAAATCTCAAAATTTTGATATAATGCAGTCTTAAAGTATATTTCAATTCATTTTTAAAAGGAGAAAACGGCGGGGATGAGTATGCATGGTACATTAATTTAAGTGAACAACTACTAAACTGGGTACGATGCGAGATGTGATGAATAGTTATGTTATGGGCTTCGTTCAAGACAAATTAAGAATAAACGTATAAAACCCATAATTTTTATACGGCGCATCAATATACAATCATTCTATCACTCCAGTGTTGTATTAGACAGTTACAGACTATTAAACTGTAACATACATTAAAACATAATACTTCAATATTTTTTATTGAGTACATATTCTTATTATTTTTTGTTATTGAGTCAACCATGCTTTAACATCTAAGTTCATTTACCTCTAATAGTTTAATAGTTACATATTGAATTTAATACTATGGGAATACATTATATTGAACAGCTGAGGGAGTTTGTGGGATATAGTATTATTATTTTTTAACAGTTATGTTATGATAATGTTATCACACCTACGTTTGTGAAGGATTATAGATATTTTTTGTAGTTTACATCGCGAAGTACTTGTTGCATCGTTGATGGGTTTCTGAGAATTTGTCTGGAGGTGTTGAATTTGGGGCATTCTAGTGTGATGTGTTGGATCATGGATGGTCAGTTGTTTGTCATTGGCCATTGCAGGGTTCGCAGATCGAGATATTATTACTTATTATGTATTAATTTAATACTACTTTATATTAAATATTATTATGTAATAATTATTATAATAATATTATTATGGTTGTCATTAGATATTCAAACGTAAATAACGATTTTTGTTATTTTGTTTATTATTTAAAGAATATTAATATAAGAAATTTGAAACATTGCACTAGGTATTACTTAAATAATAATTGTCTATTCTATTACGATAAAAATGTAAAAACACTTAGACTATAATTTCAATCTATATTTATAGGCATTACAATTGTTTTTGAGAGATATGCTTTTGGGCAGGGTACCAAAATAGTACCTTTATTTTTTTCTAACCAATTTTTATAAAACTCTGTCTATTGCTATAGAAACACAAATAAACAATACAATTAATTAATTACCTACGTAATTAATTATATTCCTAACAAATGTATCATGCCACTTGCACTATACCAAAAAACCTTTCTATTTCTGATTCCTTAGTTTCCCTTGTAGAGAAAACATATGTAGTAAAATGCTACTTATAATACATAGGTACAAAGTATGAACGACATTTTATCTATAATTTTTGATAATAAAATGTTCTGTTGTCATAAAGTTTGATAATGTAATAATAGGTTCATTATAAGTTTTACTTTTAGTAATTTAAGAATATTAAAAATACATTAACAAATTTTTTCTATAAGAGTTTGAATTTATAATATTTGAAGATATCTAGACAAAAAATAATGATCAATTATATTGTTGTAAATTGTAATCCCAGAAATATTAATCACAGAGACATCGTTTCAACGACTTGAATTTATGTTTCTAAAATTGGTCGGTAAAACTGGTCGGTGAACGACAAATGCATTATTATTTATTTATCAATTAATTGTTACTTGTTAGTTGTTAGGTTCCTACAAAGAACCAACTTTTATTCTATCGGTGATCGATCGTTTGTGATAAATAGGGACGAATTTTATCGGTAGCTGACTAAACACGTACTGAAAATTCGTTGGTTTAAACCAATGTAAATCAGGTGCGGGAAAATGAAGCATGTAAATAATATGGTGCAAACATCACGGTGCGTTTTTATTTCACACCGGTTTGAGCGATTGCATTTCTAGGTCGTGTGGCCCAACTTCAACTTCCCTGTTAAAGTTAACTAACTGTTAGTGGTTATTTATACATAAGTTCTTGTTTATTTTTTTTAAATAATTAAATCATACTTAATATTGTAAATACATTATTTTTACAACATTTCTTTACTAAAATTCTAGAAATCCCGACGTGTGTTATGTATATTATATACCTATTTATATTTAATTACTATTAATACAATGTTTATTGTTCATTATTATGCGTTTTAAATATTAATAAAAAAAAAAAAAATGAAAACGTAAATAATAGAGAAAGAATATGGTGTCCGATGTCGTGACGTGACCGATACGGTTTGCTTAAAATTATACGTAGGTATTTACTCAACTCATCTAAAGTGGCTTCTTTAAACCAGTCTTTCACGTCTGTAAATTCAATATTAATTTATCTAATATTCTTATTGTGCATACCGCATGGTACCTGTATTTCTTAATTAACAAAGGAGTAAAGTAGGTAACCGTCCTGTTGTACAGTTGTAAGTGTCGGGTGTACCTCATAATTGAGTCATATAGGCTATAAGCCACTGTAATGTACCTATGTGTTATTTTGAATTCAATTTTCAATAATTGCATACGAAAAACAATTCTAAAGAAAGACGATCTTTCAGCCTATATTATAATAAGAGTAATCTATATTACTATTTGTAATACGCTAATACAGTATACTTACCTATATATTGAATTATGTTTTTCCTAAAATATTGCATTTGAAAGCCCTCTTGAGTGGTAAATAATATTTTTAAATCACCACTTAACTAAAATCGTTAATCTTCGGCTAAAGCCTAAAAATATAAAATATAAAAGCATACATTGCTGTAAAATCAATATGTTCATCTCTCTGCTCAGAATCTTAAAAATGTTAATGATCAATTCAGCATTTTGGAAAATTTTATGAACAAAAAAAAATAACCTTATATTCATCCAAAATATTTTTATTTATCAGTTTTTATTAAAAATGTTGTAACTTTATCTATATGTATATTGTATCTATATGTATGTGTCTTATGTCCATTATTATTAATATTTATTATGCACTAATACATGATTGTATAAACTATAGTCTATACTCTATAGTAATAATTTCAAAAATGTCTGCTTCATAATAAGAGAATTTAACAATGAACCAATCGTGTGATGTACATGTATATATACATTTGTATTACGAGAATTATAATCGCATAATAAATAAAGTCCTTATAGATGACACAAATTTCGCTCTAGATCATACGCATAATGCCATAATACATGGTAAGTAGTTACTAGTTTGTTATGGAGTAGTGCGAGCTAATAGATCCAACGAGTTGCACGCTATGCTGGTTGTGAACAGTCGGATTGTAGACACCTTCACTAGTGGTGCAGTGTTTACGCGGTAACGGTCTTCATTTTATATTCCTCGCAAATAAGATTTATTTACGATTTTCGTATTTTTCATTATTTATTTTCTTCCACTTAGTGTATTTTATTTGTTTAATTTTAAATGTAAATTCTGGTCAGATATCACAATGACTTGTTCGGACAAGGGATATACTAGGATTAATATCCTTTCTACGTGTAGTAGATCGGTAGAAACTGCTAAACACAAACGAATTTTTATTTCAAAAAGGTAATAATAATTTTTAAATAGTTTTTTTTTAATTATATGAAAAGGTAGCATGTATAAAAATGTGTTTGTAAAAAATAATTAAACTAATAACAAGGAAAATGTATGTAAATTAATATAATTAGGGACCATTTTAATTAATGATACAGTTTTTTTAAATTTATTTATGACAGGATTTTTTTTTATTATTTTAATCCAAGCTTGAGAATATAGAAGAGAATAAAAAAATTAAAAAAAAAATTAGTATTGATTTAATTCATAAGTATTATAAGTAATACCAAAATTTTGAAAATAATAAATAAATAAATTTGCTATTATTGTATGAACGTTTAAGTTAGGTATAACGTTTAACTATCAAATCCAATCCACTTGTCGGTTTTCAACTATCCATGAATCGTGACCAAATGTATTAGAATGATCAGTTTGATAGACAATATTAATATCTATATTAAGTAATGAGTAAGTTCTATAGTTTTATTCAGTGTTTATTTTTTTTAATTTTCATGATTCTTGACAACATTATTATTTTGATTATTATTATTTATTCCATTATTATACCATAGCACATTATGGATTTAACGATTTATTATAATTTATTTATTAAACGACAATCAAGATTCAAGACAATATAATAAAGTAAACTGAAAATTGTGAACAGTTAATGTCTGTTGTAGGAATCTATTTTATACTCACATTTCTTACATAGACTTTTATTAGTATTAAGTTTTACAAGGATAAATGAAACAAGTTTTGAATACCTACCTACTATTTGTATTTTTAGAGTTTTATCACGCATTATGAGTTGTAAGCATTTTAAACTTAACTAAATTCTCCTAGAGTAAGTTCAAAACGGTATTTAAAGGATAATATTGGCTGAACTGCTTTAATCTTATCACTATTTTTAGACAAGGTTTATTTCATATTATAATTATTTTATTTATAAGAGTAACATTGGACATTTTTATGAGGAGGAAGCTTTATTTTATGTCAACGTTTCATTTACTTAACTTGTTAACCTGTGGTATCTATATTACAAAGTAATCACAGCTAAATGTTTATTTTATTATTTAAACCTCAATGGACGTAACTTGATAGAGTGTCTCCTTTGAAATAATATTCTGCCTATTTTCACTAAGCACACCCATCCCCATTTTCGCTTAATATAAACATTTATTCAAATTCGATTTTTGAAACGGTTAAGTAAAAATAAGGACCATACATATTTTTAAATAGATAGGTCGTAGGGATCTACTTAGATTTTCTATACCATTTATGAAATGTCCGGTGATAATACAATTATATTTTTTAATCAGAACCAACCTATTTTACTGTACATATTTTGGTTGATGATTTTTTTTGGAAATTTAGTATTTAGATGTATAAAATCAAAATTCGATTTAGTAATTATTAAAATCTAGATATTACGGGTAATATAGCGTCCTTAAAAATGTTTTTACAAAAGTATCAAATAGATATAATATTTCATCTAGTATTAGCTAATTAAACTTAGATAAATTTTACAAATTATAAAATGTTAACAGAATAATATTAAAAATTATAGTTTTAAAATCATTATATTTTCAAAACCTATTAATATGAACACAAGTTAAATAACTCAAAAGCTAATTTCTCGAATTTTGATTTAGATGCCTACATTAACATTTTTTTTTAAGTTACCACTCATCTCCTTAAAGGTTTACAGAAAAACTGAAATTCTTATTTGACATAAAAGTTAATAAGTTTAAAGTAGTCATATATTTCCATTACTCAATTGTTTAGATCCAAACTCCTATAAATCGAAAATGAGTATTTGATAATACGTTTCTAGTTATTACAAAATAATAAGGAAGCATTTCCCTATTTAACTTTAAGAGGGACGATGGCCTCTTCAACTCCTTCACCAGAAGTTTAGTTATCCCAATTGTTATTGTAAATTAATTTAAGAAAAATCAATATCTGGTTCATATATTTTGTTCAATGCTGTTGTAAAATTCTGCAATGATAAAATTAACTTTGCATTTTAATAAACAAAAAAAAGTGAAATGTCATCCAGTTATTATTGTTATCCTTAAAATATTATCTAATAGCATTGGCTCTTAATCACCTTTTTAACTGATTGTCCTATCTATGACAAAATAAGAATGATGTTCATATTTTCATAATATGATGTATATATATGTATTGTTTATTTTGAACAGAAATGTGTGTTCAAATAACATGTTATGTTAAGAAACATAGTAAGTATAAACATATTATATACCAGTTTCATTAATTTGTATTATTGATCATTGATGTCATGTTGAGAAATTATTACAAAAGGGATGAAGCAAGTTATAAGTTTAAGAATATTTTATGAATATGCTCTGTCACTTGCATGCTGGGTCATTTTTTTTGTTTGTTTTATTTAACCTTAGGTACTGTATTTTAACCATGAGTTTTGAGTTCGTAAACAACACAATACAGTGAACAATTCGATATATTTTTGTTTTCAGAACCAGCGAACTTGTGGCGCTAATGGCAATTTCGTCAACTTTATTTTTATTCTTGCACACCAGGGATCTACATACGCGACTTAGATCATTACAATCAGTTACAAATTCTGCATCAACATCAGGTAAATTGTAATTTTTGTAAAAAATAATTAAACTTTATAGGTATTTATCATTTAATAACTCACAAATCAAATACAATTATATTTAATTTGCATTCCTATGGTCGGTACCTCAATATTTTTTAGATTTAATTTTTATTTGAGTAGGTAATATATTTCTATATTCTTTAGATTAAACTAATATTTGAGTTACCTATTAGTCAATCCTTGATGTAAACAATTATACTTTAAACGTATAGAATAATAATATTTTTTTTTTGGAAATCACTTTTAAACTTGGCAGACGGTTTTATAAAAAATATAAAAAATAAACTCTGTATTTACTTATAAGCAAAGTTGTATTATTGCACACAATCCAGAAATCAATGAATTCGATCTGGTTACTGGTAAATTAAACAGCACAATCCATGTTGACCGTTTTAATGAATTAAGAATAAAAACTAAGCATTATTTTCAACAATTCCAGCTTATCAGATTTTATAAAATAATAAATAATAATTAATAGGGCTCGGATTTATATGTATTTATTTAACCAAAGTATGTATTTATACAACAAAAATATGTACATAAATATGTGCTAAAAAATGTATAATATATATTATCAAAAAACAAAATTATGTACATAAATATGTGCTAAAAAATTTATAATATGTATTGTCAAAAAAAAAAAATATTTTTATTAATTAAAATGAAATGTAATAAAAAAAAATATTTATCTAACTATCTAATTATTATGGTTACAATTAATAATAACATGCATTTTTAAATTTTCGAATTCGAAAGATCGCCGATTATGTCGTAAAATTGATTTATATCGACTGAAAGATCTCTCAACTTCGGCTGATGTTATAGGACTGTCAAAACTTGTCATTATCTTTATGAGGTCATAAATATCAAACATATATCGACAGTAGATTAGATTAAGTTTAAAAATTGGTATTATTTTGTACTTTTGGAAACATGGGCAAGTCTGTATTAATAAATAATAAATCGTAAATGAACAAATTATCGAAATATGTAGGAAAAATGGAATTATTGAGAAATATGTAAAAACATGTACTTATGGCAAAATATGTAAAAATATGTAAAATAAAATATAGTTCATTTTATTGGAAATCCCTTGAAACGAATTTATCACTTACCTAAATTAATTTATCAAGTCACAGTAAAAATATGTATTTACATATAAATCCGAGCCCTAATAATTAAAAATAGATATTTGTTGTAGGTATATGACTATTTAAGTATACAAATTAAAGTAGTTTAAAAGCTACAAATGAAGAAATTATTCTGAAATTATTATAATGGATACTACAAACAAGTTTATTTTTTAAACTCTTATGCAGTCTTACATTATACGTCTATACAATATATACGATTTAAAAAGTTTTTGTGAATTAAATTATAATACACCATCATTTTTACTAAATTATATTGTAAAATAAGTAATAACTTGTATGTACCTACGTGTTCAATTGAATGTAATAGTTACTAAACACTTTATAGGATTAACTGATTAAATCAGATTTCCGGTTTAAAACGACCAATAAATTGTGTAAAATCATGTCAATTACGGGAATTCAAAATTGTTAAAATGTCACTAATTTGTTTATTTTGAACCTTGCCGTGTAAAATGTACATTGTAAATATTTTGATAAATTTAAGAAAATATCTGTACAAAATAAAAATGAAATAAAAATATTGCGGCTTTGAAAATCTTATTAAATATTTATTTCAGAACGGGAAGTATTCCTAACCATAAGCTACTATATAGTCTCTTTTAATTAAGCTGTTAAATAGTCTTTTATATTTAAATTGTCATTAAAAATATTAATATATGTGTGTGTAAGTATAATGGGTAACAACGACAAATTCTTATAATAATAATTCAACTTAGGTACATAAATTCTTTACTTCAGACAATATTGTATTTTTATTTAAAGTCTATAGGTATAATATTATATCGTATAGATTATTAACAGTAAATATGTACGAGTTTAAACTTTGAAGGTACATTAATTTCATTTTTAATTCATAGTATTTTTTTTTTATTTTAAGCTTAAACATTTAAATATTTTTATTCTTGAATCAATATGACTAAAACGTGTTTACTATAAAAATAAGCATTTAAATACATTGGTCAATGTTTATTTTATTTAAAAATTGTTTATTACATTCTGCATACTTCCATAAAGTGCATTTTTCTAAATTTTAAATTAAACATATTTTCGTAATAAATTATTATAAATTATTTGTTGTCCGTGACAAACTTTTGTTCTCGTTTTTACTTTTGAGGTGGATACAATGACTCACGATTTATGTATAGAGTAGGTAAGTATATACAAAAAGACATTAAGCAATACGGCCACGTATGACGGACTAGCTTGACAAAAGATGACCGTTTTTGTTCTGTTTCCACTGGACGACTGACCATCATTAGTCGAGATCGTTGTTTTTAAAAGAAGTAATGTTACAAATATATATGTATGCACATCTTTATGGAACGGACACTATATGCCCCGTGCCCTACATTAAAACGACACGACATTTCATTATTTAAAAACTTTATTTTTGCTCCCGCCGACTATTCAAAACTGAGATTAAAAAACTAACTATACTTTCTCTTTGTAATCTTACCACGGGTGCAAGAATATAATAGTGTAATTAAAAATATAATAATAACTAATTGCTACAACTCTACAAGTGACTTTTTTTTGGGAAAAATTGTGTATTATTTTCACTATAATTTCACAAGTTACGTATACTTATTCTGTATTGTACTATTTGTACTTAAATTCAGTAACTTAACTTATAGGAAAATTCCAAAATCTCTGTTAAAAGATCAATGTAGGCTTACCGTTCCGTTGTACGATTTACGATTGCATGTGTGCAAAGTACGAATTTCACTGTTCACTCAAGTTCCATGATTTAAAATAATCTTGTTTTACCTACATCTTGAAGTACCTAGTTATCTAATTTTTATGTCACCGTAGAAGGTGTAATGGTTGAATTAATCATTACGTTTTACTATGGTTTTAAGTTTGGTGATAAATCAATATTTATTACTTATGTACAAAAATAGAATTTTTTACGATGTATAAATTAAAAATGTACCTACATTTTATTGGGTCTTTGGGTAAATGTTTTAGAAAAATTGAATACATAAACCTAATATAATTGTGAATATAGCCAGTATGTGGTAGGCATAAATATAATACATTATAATATATTATATGTGCACTATTGGAACTCATTTAGGTTTATAGATACTAAATTAGGTATATCGTATATGATATAAATGTATAGTGGTAAGTTGGTAGCTACCATATTAGGTACCTATTTAGCTGAATACATATTATGTACTATCTATGTATAAATACTACACTTTTCATCTTTAAAATCAGTAAAACTGCTTTTGTCTTCTACAGTACTGATATTGGTATAATTGCATTTTTAGAATGAGGTATCACATGTAGGTGCCTACCGCAGTACGAGTATAATGTACCTAACATATGTTTGGTTAATAACATAAATTTTATTTTAGATTCTGCAGTGAAAGCATATTCATTTTAAGTCATTCATTATTATGTTAATATATAATACGGATGAAAAATAAGCCGTGCTTTCATTTTGTAAAGTATTAACGCGAACCTTGTAAAAAATCGAACATATTTCCGAAAATTGTATAGAGAAAGTGAACAAATATTGCCATTGACCTTTACCTTTGACACGATAATGCCTCAAGGTAAAATTCAATATTCATATTATTGTATGTATTATAATATAATATTATTATATATTATTAACTTCAAATTAGGTAAACTTGACCAATGATGTATCGTGTATTGTGTAGACACATCTGATCTCAATAATGGACAGATGTCAGAGAAAACATGTTTTATAATTATATACGGATTCACTAATAATAATATTGTATACTCTACCATTATATTATCAAAATCAATTATATGGTATTTGATTAATCAAAACATGTAAATATAGACATTCATAGGAAAAAAAAATTATTTAGGAATATTCAATTTTATAAAACTAACGATTAACCTCCAAAAAATATGTAATGACTTCATTGTTTTTAAAAATAATTATAAACATATTTTAGTTTCTTATTTTCTAAAACCAATAGTGATATGAATACATAATATTATATACAACTAATTTAATAACCTTAAAAACAAAAATCAATTCGGCTTATATAAAAATATTGAGTATAAATTGAAAAGAAATTAATTTATTATAGGCAGGTACCTAATATTATTTTTTTAATGCTGCCATGCCTATAGTATTCTATACTATAATTAATTGAATGTTTAAACAAGGAAAACAAGACGTGTAATTTAATATTTAGTTTACATTTGTAAATCAAATTATTACTCATCTTATATATTATATTGTCCCAATAACATTTTATATATTTTTTTATAGTTGTATATTCAAGATTAAATCTAATGAAAGCATTTACATTCACTCTTTCTAAACTCAATGTAATGACCGTTTCGAAATAATAGCCCGGATTGTACACTTATATTGTATATACACAAATGTTTACAATATGTACATCGTTTCCTCTCTCTACCTATCTGAACTGAACCATTGAGTTGCTTACGTAGCCAAGTGGTCTACTCGAATTTGACGTTAAGATTATACCCACAACCTATTATGCTGTCATACCGTCACGTTTGAACAATACGATAGGCAGTAGTAGTACCGTGTTATATTTATTTACTACAAGAACATTATTAAAAAGTGTATTTGTTTTGAAGTCAAGAGAAAAATAAAATTGCAACATTATATTTCTATAAAGCATGCATGCCAATTGGTTAGAAATTTCAAATTAGAGATATATAAATAATTATAAATAGGTATACAGGTATACAACTATTGTTTTGAAGTACTCACTCACCTGGCTACCTACAAGTATTAGCTAAAGTATATTGTATACTGGTATATAGTTCTATATAGTGTATGTTACGATGGCTTGATGTATAATATATGAATATGACTATACCAAGATTTTCAAATTAAATAATGAAGGTACAATAAAAATTCTAAACTGTGTAGTATCTACTTACATTCTAAAATACTTGTTTAGTGTATTTTTATGTTACATACTTGTTTAGTAGGTATACCTACCTACCTACCTACTTATTTCTTCCGATATCAAACACTAGTACACTACAAACAATAATTTCCTCTTCAACAAATAGTTTTTTTGTAGCACGTATTAATACCTGTTTTGTCAAAGGCACTATTCTGATATTAAATATTTAAGTACTCAACTATTACGATCAAAGAATATAATTTTACGATTTCACCGACTTTCGTTGCACCGGTTTGCTTATCTTCAGATTGTAAAATCAGTTTTGGATTTGACTTATATTTCTATAAAATAATTACTATATTAACAATGTTTTTAATCTATGGTTGACGAATTCACAAGTAATTGATTTAAGTTATAACCTAAACGCATGCCTGCACCTAATATTATCGACTTGTCACTTGTTTAATTTTCAATGTGGGAAAAGATTAAATACTGAATTGAATAAAAAAAAAGTACACACAAGAAATGTGCAGTTCTAATCTGCTGTTAAGTACCTTTACTTAATATTTATATACATAACCTATATTGAAAAAGCAACAACGCTCCGTTTATAGTCATAATGTAAGCCTTATTATTGTACTTGTATATGAATTATTATAAAAATGAATGAGTCATTACAATTTACAAACGTTTGCGATTGAAATGTCTTTATAATTTTTATTTTTTGTTTATTTTTTATTGTTATAGTGTGAAATCAAAACATGTATTGTGTACAATTGATAGATTTTCTTTCAAGTTACATAGATATTGTAGTATATTATCTAATGATTGTGTGTATACAATATTACAATACACTAATACACTATATAGGTGTTTCGTGAACGCGTGTGGGTACTAGGTATCTATGTAATATCAGAATATCAATCGTATTGGAATTTACTGAGTTTTACTTTTTCGTAGGTACCTTCAAGTAAAATAATTGCTGTTCGATAAATTATAAAAGTTATACGTATTAAATTTAGATACATATTTTATTGTAAAATGATTGGAACTTGTGTATAAAGTTATGAAAAGTTTATAGAAAAGTTTGAACTACAAATATGTTTAATGTTTATAGTTTAGGTACTTAAACTAAAAAAATGAAAATGCATTTGTTTATTTTGTGTGTTGTAAATCAAAATAAAATATTTAGTCACCCTCCTTTCTTAGGTTCTTAAAAGTTAAATTATTTAATTCCATTAACTCTATTAATGATTTGATTCATGCATATATCATGAATCATAATAAATTAAATTCTACATATTATCATATCTTATTTTTGAAAGAAAAAAAAAACAAAAGTTTAGTTTCTAATACATTAGATTTTAATGATTTCCATGACAAATTATATTCATCCTTGATGTTTACAATTATATCTAGCTACTTATTGTTATGGTCAAATCATATACCTTCAAATTTGTATTTACAAATATCATATGAGAAATTAAATTGGCCGTAAAGAATACATAATTTCGTTAATAAGGGTACCTAACTAATTTTAATAATGAGTACAAAAACGTCAACTGTTGGTCACATTGTGTTTGGAAACTCCTTGTTTCATCTGACCTTTAAAATAAAGAATAATAAGTTTGGTGATATCTAATTTTTTGTCTAAGATTTAATTTATACTTTATAGTAGTTATTTTCAAATATATTCTCAATAATATGTCAGTTTTATAAATAATAATGTGCCTACATTGATACATGATTAATTGTTGATATTTTAGGCTCTAGACCAGGGGTGGCTCCTGAGACATGGTTGGGGGAGGGCTAAATCATAGTTTTCAGAAAACTGTTGATATTATACTAGGTTTTTTTGTAATTTTGTTTTTAACAATTTACAATTTTTTTCGAAATACGGGCTTGGAAGTTGATTATGGCCACTGGAGTCCTTCTTGGGACTATACTTTTATAGATATCAAGGTCGTACATATTATTATATTGTTTCAAACTTCAAAGAAATAAAATAAAATAAATCAATATGTTCTATTGATATTTCGTACATTTACTATATTTTATTAATAATTTATCATGATAATGCATAAAGTATATATATCATGATGCATTGAATATAATATAGCAGGAATCAGTAGTTATGCAATTATAGTTCACATTATGAATTACTATCTGAAAATTAATAATTACTTGGTAGGTATGTATCACTTTTAATCAAGTATTGAGTAACACAATGTACTATTGTAGGTATACAATACTATACATATTATAATTTATATAGGTATATTTTGTACATATAAATTATGATTTAGACGTAGTTATTGAAAATTATAATATTATAAAATACTTTAAGATATATAATATACATGTAATCTAGATATTTTGTTATCCTTAATATTTTTTTCCGATGGTATCGCAACTTGGGGATGAACAGTTTGCACAATACTTACCACCAAACTTCTAATTTCAATATTTAAATTATTGTAGTTATTATCACTTTACTTGTTCTATACAGTTAAAATATACCATTGGCATATTTTGTTTTATTTTTATAAGCACAATATTATTTAGTTTAAGTAGTAAAAGTGCTTACGTAGTACCTACGTATTTACCTACAAAAATATCTATCTTAATAAGAAACAAAAATAATTAACACTATATTATTATACCGATGTAGATGCTATATTACTTATACTATTATTACTATATACTGAATACAAACTTTTTGAAACAGTTACGTATGTAGGTATATACTTATGTTTATGAATCTAAAACGAACAATTGTTCTGATTCTCAAATCGAGAAAAAATCGACAGATTTTGAAGTAGACTTGTTATTATTTCTGCCACTATAGCGGTATTCCATATTATTAACTCAAATCGGAATTTGATTTTATAGGTAGTCCATTCAAAGATATTTTACGGTTAACCTGAATCCGTTTAGATCCAAATATCCAATAAATACCGTAAAAATATTCTCATATAATTACTTTAATTTTTGAATAAGTACCCGGTCTTAAACGAAAATATTTTTTTGAATTTGTATTCTGTTGTCATTCCCCTGGAAACCAGCATTGGAGGCTTATAAAAAATGTGATGATATGTTATTTGAATTTAATTCAACTTAATTTTCGAGTCAAGTGTCACTATAATGGGTGACTTCTTAATCATGGAACCTCAAAGCTATTGTTTTTTTCTCTCTATATATACTTATCTTGATATATTTCCGAAAATGGACGTAAACAATTTAATAAATATGCGCTTGCAAATTTCAAATGATATAGCTTTGATAGGATTAGGTTAAGGCATACAATTTAATGTATTTTATATTAGGGATGATGAGTTCCTAGTTTCCTACCAATCCTACCTATGGGTAGTAGTGGTAGTACCCAGTGGTTATCAAATACATCATGGTTGGATGCGCCGACAATTTAATTACAGGTATCACGGTAATTGTCAATTTGGAACATTTATAGGCCGACGATTTTGTTGTTGTTCTTCTTATTCCTCTAACTAGTAGTGTGGAAAACACGTAATTCTATATAGACCTTAATAATTTTAATGTAGCACGAAGTTATGGTACATGTGTATGATATCTAGTTGTATACTAAATGAGAAAAATAGTAAAAAATAATATGCAATTGTTGTGGCAAAAATGAATTATATTATTATAATAGTAATATAACATTCGTACATCAATCTCAATTGTATGAATTTCACGGTTTCGTAAGAATTAAAATCAAATTCACGTATATAACGGGATGTTAAAATGTTTGGACTTATTTGTGGTGTACTCGTCGTATACATAAAACAGGAAAATAATAATATGCATTAGAAGTTGGTACGTGTTTCTAACAAAATAATATTAAATAAGTGTGTATTTTTTTTTCTAGGTGATTCTACTGCAATGGAGAACGATATTGATAATTTCATCCAACATGACCAGGTAAAAATGTGTCTCGATAATATATAGAGGTCATTATAGTATATTATATTTTATAGGTGAAGAAGTATATTAAAATAATTACTGACGGTTATTTATCCAAATTTATGTAAAAATAGTACAACACAGTCAAAAGTTTAAAATTAAAATTGAAAACCCGGAAGAGGCTTCTTCTAAAACGTACCCAGTCCAAAATCTAGACGTACTTAATTAACGAATAAATACCTATGTACACCTTAAACCTAATCGTTATTAAACGTATGGATAAATTGTCTAATCATTCATAAAATACATTTATCTTGTATGTACGTTAGCAAACTAATTTCTACACTGTATTCATGAATAAAAGTAAAGTTGATGGTATTAGTGCTTATAACTTATAACTTTCTAAATGTCACAATGAATCAGCAGTAGATTATACGAATTGATTTGGTTTTAAATTTTAACCAAAGCATTTTATGTTTTACTCCTGATGTTTCTTCTTTATTTTAAATTGTATGTCTTAAACCATAATAAATTGTTTAACATTATACAAGCCATCAATTAAACTTAACTACATTTTCTACAATTGTTCAATACTTTTATTTGTAAATCTTAACATAGGTAGTTCTAATTTATATATCTGTTACAGTGTAAGATCACTGTATCACTATAATATCAGCAATAAATTATAAAATAAAGCAGTGTCCTTCGGACAAATAATATTATATTATCTTTCTTTCTTGGACTTTTGATAGTGTCAGTCGTGAGACAAGTAGAAACTTTTTAGACATACTGTTTTCTAACTTTTTTGCTTTCGACTTATTATTAAATCATTCCTCAATAATAGACGATTTGATATGTCTCACCCAGCCAGGGTGTTTCGAGGAAGTATCTAGTTCTCATACAGTCATATGCTTTATATGCGACACGCACACGATTTTACGCATTTTACGATATTGGCAACACGGTGATTTTCGCCTCAAACAATGACCTCCTGTAAAATCATTGAAACAATTTAATCACACTTAAGCCAAACTGCTGCGTGGGAAATAAATAAGGACAAATCCACTCAAATGATTTCCCCCTTCAGGAATCGTATAGGTAATGAATGTCCACCTGTTCAACAAAATAACAACTCCACTCGCCAATTAAATCATTAACGAAAGGCTTAGGTATAACCCCTGACAAAAGATTAACTTGGTCTCACCTTTCAAAAAAACTAATACGTAATCAAGTGAATACTCACATTCACCTGTACATCGGTCCGTCTTGAGACTTAAAATTAGCTTAATATACAAATCCATAATCAGTCATTCTGTTTGGGCGTACGAGGATCAAATATTATGTGTATCTGTCAAACCTTGGACATCATATTATTATATATGTCATAGCTTTCTAAACAATTATCTATTAAGACTTATTATTATTACGAGTATTTCATATGTGTAACAATAATGTCTTTGTTCGAATCCCTTCACTTATACTACTTCAGCAAATTAACCAGAAAAAGCTCATTATTAATATTTCACATAGAGCCGTTCACATAATTAATAAATACATACCTAATATAATATATTAAGTATCTCCTATCCAATTACTCACCAAGATATTTTCTGCTATTTCTAAAAATGAGTTCATAAGCTAATTTATAAACAAAATCTTTGTTTGATACCTACTGACAGTGTATACGGTTGCGGTATATATGGTTTCCTTTCAAACAACTCGTCATTTACATTTTTAATTATTACATATTATACTATTACTACTTACAGTTAATATTTTGACAGTATTTTTATTTTAAAATCTTTAAACGACCGTTAGGTACCTACTCATTATAACTCCAAACAGTTCTAATAGTAATATAAATTAATAATAACTTATAATTAATTTATTATGTTAGTTCCTATTTTTTGTGTAATCATGCAGTTGCAAAAAAAATGTTTTTGTGAAACTTAAATTAATCAATAGTCAAGTACCCAAAGAGAAAATTTAAAGAAATCTTGCTTTTTCTACTAGAAAAAAAAACAATATTTTTACGGAAATGAACAAGAACAAGACTAGTATAAATGAAGCAAACTCGTCTCTGTCTAAAACACATTCAATTATTGACTGCTGTAAAAAATACACCGTGAAAATGATGAATTGATTTTAGTAAAATTACTGAACATTCAGTACTTTCGTTCATTTTTTTTTTATGTTTTGTTATTGTACCTCCGCAAACCTATTCATTAAACTAAATTTCTATTATAAAGTTATTGAGGCAAAAAATATTAATTAAATATCTACCCATTATAAACATGTAATTTGCATTTTAAGCTTGTCGTGGTCAAGCTTTATAATTTGAAACTGTATAAAAATGTTAATGATATTTACTGTGAATTTCTTCATTGGAGTCTACATTAATTTATGTAGATTGTAGGTATACATCAAATATTGTATATATTTTGTATAGATTATGAACTGAACAGTCAATTTATACAATTTATAATGTGTAATATGCATAGACATTTTTTTCAAACAATTTTTCTTTTATTAGTCTTATATAAAATGCATGCTATAATAATATCTGTTTGTTCAGAAGTTGGAAGCATATTCTTTGAATAACACTGGTCATGCAAAAAAAGAGTTAATATTTTTCAACCGAGTGCCTAAAGTGGGCAGTCAGACGTTCATGGAGATATTGCGCTTGCTGTCTCTGAGAAATCAGTTTGTATTCTACCAAGATCATGTGCAAAGGGTCGAAACCATTCGACTGGCTGAAACTGAACAGGTGAATATGGTTCTCACGCACCCTACATGCGTATAATATATAAATGTAATAATAATAATAATATAATAAACGTTGGTGTTTATAAAAATGACACGAAAATTATGAAATTCCCTTTTATAATATTAACTGGGGCACAACGTTGACTACGAAAAATCGTGACTAATTCTGTTTTAATTACTGCATCCTCTGAAAAAAATGTGTACACGATACTTTTGTATTCTTATAAAAGAATTCTATTTATTATTTGTATTATTCATTGTTTCATTCAGAACATGTAAATACCTACTATTATATTATATCATTCAATTATATTTATTTCGATACGTGTAATAAAAATGATAAATGGAGCAGATACCTTCATTATATTAATATTATAAAATCAGTATACGGCTGTACGCCTATATTTATGCGTAAACATATTAAGGTTATTACTTATACATTATAAGGTTATAAAAAAAATGTTTTTATTTTGTAATTGTGCATTGAGTACACTATCACGTAAACGGAAATTTAAATGAAAATAATAATTAAATAGATTAATAAAAATAAGAATTGTAGTTTAAAAACATTCTATCTTTGAATAATGAATAATGATTAGGTGTCTACTCATTCAATTATGAATAATTTAAAATTAATAAAAACTATTAAAATAATATGCTTGCTAAATGCTGGCGTGTGTCCAGGCGTGATAAAGGTTTGTTTACAATACATAAATTATAATATATATTGATATCTAGAAAAAAACGTATGTATTTTATTAAATATAATATAGACTATAGAGTATAAATTATATAAGTAATACACTACTTATGTAGTTATGTATTTGATAGTTAATACATATTATATACATATATGATATATATATATATTTATTTATACTAGTACAAAAAGAAAATAAATAACCAAATTATCATAAACATAACCCAATTAAAATAAGATAAACTTTTAATTTTAATTATTGTTCTTGATGTTTGTCTGTACATGTTGAACACTATGCTAAGCGCTATTTTAGTCAAACGTTTTATTATTGTGACTTGTTATATTAAAGTACTCTAGTTACCGGTATTGCAACAAACAGTTAACATCAATTTCTAAAGATAAAACAAATTTTAAAATTTAAAACTCGAAAGATCCATTTGGAGAAAAATATTCCGTCGTATATACATGCCACAATTTTAATTAATAATTACAATTCCTACATCAAATATGAGATATTTATACCATGATACACTTTGAAATGAACTCTCATGAACTACCCCCAAAAAATAATGTGTTGTACTTTAAGTATAAAGGCAATTAAAATAATGTGTATATTTCTAACATTTTTGTGTCTTGTACCCATGTAAGAATTAAGAACTAAAAAGTAATCATTCACAATTTCCCAACATAAAATACAAAATTCTCATTAAATAAAATTTAATTACACATTATCTACTACTTACTACCTACACTGGGTATTGTTGAAATGATTATTGTAGAAATTAGATTTAATTACTGTGCATAATTTGAACACGTAACGTGGCCATAGTATAATACTTTTATGTATTTCATTTTATTTGGTAGATGTACTTACTTACCAGTTACCACAGTCCACATTCAACATAGATTTACATATTTAATATCTTCTTTAAACATTCAAATATTTAGAGAGGAAAATTCTAGTTTAGAAGTTTAAATGCCTAAACGGTTTATAAAATTATACTAAAACTGTATTCTAATTAAGTACCAGAGGTGTATATAGATTCCGTATAATATACGTGTATGAGTATTATGAGAATTCATAACTTGTTATTGTAGTTGAATAGAAAATATTTTATTGTTCAATTGAACAACAATTGTAGGTACTTATAGGTGCCGACGAAATATTATTACGAAAATTACAGTGAACTGCGTTTAAAAATAACCTTATAAAAATATAACCAATTTCAATGTTACGAACGGTTAGTCGGTTATTGTTTCGATGATGCGGTACACTGGCACACTGCAGATTTGTCATCTTTGCTATTATAGCCTATCTTACGCGAGTGACATAACTAATTCACGTTCCGCATAATCAAAATTGTTGGTTCTAGGTTAATAGCAAGGTAAATTGACCTTTTTATCTAATTTACAGCTGACGACTGTAAATATTTTCTGTGATATACTGTCGTTTTATTCGATACCTAAAATTCAAAGAAAAATATTTAAGATTTACGATACAATTTAAAATATTTTTACCTCTGTCAAAAGTTAAGGATCGTTTAAATCTGAAGATAGATTATAACACAGATTACAGGTAATTTTCTTATTTATAAACTCTTTAATTGGTCAATTTATTCGAATATTAACCTAGAACCCATCTAACCTAACCAGTAACCACCCACTACTCTTATTTTGGTTGTGCGGAATGTGAATGTATGTCTCATAAATATATAAAAGTATTATGATGTACAAAAGAACAAATCAGTGTAAAAGCGTCCTCTTTACCCGACTGGCATCTCTATAATCATAATATATTATAGGCAGGTCGTAGGTAGGTACGTAAAATAGGTATTTTCTGACTGCACGTCTGCACATTTTAGTGGCCACCTACTGCCTATTTTCAGGATGGAATATGATTATTTTTGTATAGTTTCACTTAGTGTTATAGTAATATAATATAAGCGATATTATCGATGTGCATATACCGGTCATGGTTTAGTCTTCCAAATTTCGTGTGACAAAATGGTGGGGACCGAGTAGGAACCAACTAATCCCCACCATTACAAAAATTGTGTTAACACAAGTTGGATGTTATCCAAAACTAGTGGTTTTTTTATTATTTATTAATGCCAAGCATTATAGTTTTATTAGCAAATAACATAATTTTATGACATAACGGCGTATTATTTCGATTTGTGGAGGAGGTCTAAATCGAGTTCTGCGTGTTCTGATGCCCAATTTAATTTACACTACAAGTGCACAATAAAATGTATATAACTAAGTATCCTTTTATACAAAGGTTTTTAGCCTGGCATTAACTTAATATTAGAAAAGGGAATATAAATCTAAATATACTATTTACAAGTATTGACATGTCTTAGAGAATTTATAATTTATGGCTTAAGTTTATATTCTGGAAAAATGTAATGATTGATGTTCGTTGAGTGCTTAGTGAAGTATTCAAGTGTGATGAGAGGTTTGTTGAGGATTTTGCGGGCTTGAGTGAATTTTTTCGATAACGATGTGTTCTATTGCCAGTGTACCATTGCATGTATCACATACTGCAGGTACTGGTTCCTTTCCGATGGTATACGTATGAGTTAAATTTGAGTGACCTATTTTAGCCAAAGAAATAATTATCTGCTCTCTTCTTTTAATGCGAGGAGGGCATTTTAATATTCAATTTTACACTTCTAAGTTTATGGAGACGGGTAAGTTTAACCAGCATTTCTGCCGTTTTTCCATCCATAATGTGCTGTGTATGTGATGTTGAAAGTTTCGGATGAGGTTAGAAGATTAATTTTTGTGGTGAGAGGTGACGTATAGTGGCTTCGTGAGCCGACTTGTCTGCTTTCTCATTTCCGGGTATTCCAACATGTGAGGAAACCCAGATAATTTTTATATTTTATGATTTAATTTTAAGCTTTTCAATTGGAATTGTAAGGTTTTAATTTATGGATCGGAGTTCTTATTTTGTAAGTTGTAATCATTATATATATTTTTCTATCGTTCTTATATCACGAAGATTGTCAGGTGTACATATTGTATATATTTGATTCTTGTTGTGCCAATTTGTGGAGTAAACTACATGATATACTATATTGTTTTTTTATAAGTTTTTAGGTTTTTTGATTTTTGTTTAGAATTACTTTTACAACATATTTAAGTATGTTCTATATCAACTCTTAAATTTAATGTTCATAACTATTTTTATTGTTTTGTTCTCACATTATATGATGTACAAATTGAATATTTAGAATTTTTTGATTAGAGAACTATAACCCGCAATAGTCTTGTAAGTACCATAATATATTATAAACATTAATGTCAAAGAATAAAATATAATAAGTAAGTTTTAAACTTATCTTTTTAGGTTTTTAGAACAATGTTCAGTGTTTTTTTCAGTATTTTTTTCTAGATTTGTAATGTTTTTTAAATTATTTTAAATGTTTTTCAAGTCTAAATAGCTAAAAAATCCTGAATGCCTATAAATTATAATATTATAAACAAACACAATATGATTTATTAGCCAATTCTAAATAGCATTGTAAAATGTGTGTTCTTTAAGTCATTGGACATAATAAATGCACATAAGTAAATAAGCGAAATATTGACTTCGTGCCTGCTTCAATCATTACTTTGAAACTTTAATAGGTTAAAGTAATGTGTGTTTGATTTAAAGTTTTCATGTTTGGTATTTTGGTTAGTTAGGCTGCAGAAAAAATCTCAATGTACATTAAAATTAAACACGTATTTACAAATGAGTTTAAATAATTTGTTTGAAATCTATACATTCAGTAAATAATGTACGAGTATAATTATTAAATTAATTCTTATTATAATAATAGCCTACGCTATCAGATAATTAATCAACTATAAATTATAATGATTTTAAATTACCTATACGATACCTAGTAGTTGAGGATCTTGATTTCTTGCATTCATATGCAGATGTATTATTATCGATATATCGTAGGTACTGTTCTATGCGATCGCGATTAAACGAAAGTCATACACTTAATACTTAAGCATAGTCATTTTTGTTTTGTTTTTTTAAATTTTTTTTTTTACCACGTATTCTGTATAATTGCTTCTACACAGGTCTATTGTCCATTGTTTTTGTCGACGAATTTTACGATTCGGTACATGACAACCCTCGAAGTGAAACGCATCATGGAGTAATTTGTGCAGGTTTTTAATCAATTTATTGTTTTCACGGATTTATAATGTCGTATTCCAATCGTATTTTAACTTTTTCGATTCTTATTTTACGTATAAGCTTAACTCGGTTACCCGTTTACGTACAAAATTACACATTGATACCCAAAATTTATAATTTTTCAATAATATTTGATGATTGGTAATAAATAATTTTAAGTATCTTTAAAAAATGCAACAAAATTAATAATTTAGATTGAAAAAATTATTGAAATTGTGGTAACAAAATATACAATAACTAATGCGATATATAAATTATATTACAATGTTTTTATTGTATTTATACTTTTCTAAAATCAAATAGACGTATTCACATCGAGAAGAGCTAAAATAGTAAAATGTACCTAGAGAAGAAAGTTGAAAACGTTGTGTATAATGATTGACAGGAATGAAAAAACCTGCCATTTAAATTTTAAATGAGCATACTGTGTATACTAACAAGACATTTGTTACTTTTCATCGCTGAATATATTGTAATTACAATAATGTTTGACAGCTTTTTACTTGAGTATATGTGTAATATATATTAAAAGTTAGTTATAGTAAAGCAATTATAATAAATGCAGTATAGTTTTAAAAATTATAAGTTATAATATATTCTAACGTATTAACGTATAAACGTATCATTTTAATAATTTATTGCTCCCGGTTCGGCTGCCTCTCCAATTTATATTATATAATCTATCGTGTTTTATGACTGAAAATATTATATTATTTTTAATATTTGCTTTCAGCTTCGAGTGGCTTCCATGGTGTCAAAGTACGACACGCCGTCGGTGTTCATAAAACACATATCGTTCGTCAACTTTACCAAGTAATAATATTATGGATACCTATGGCTATGTGTATAAACTATGTCCATACTATAATGACGGCACGTGTGAAGAGAGAAAGATGGAGAGAGTGAGAGAGAGAGAGAGAGAGAGTGAGAGGGGGGAGCGATGGAGAGTTCAACGCATTTCTTATATGTACACGTCTTTTACGTTTTTAAAATAAATATTTTTTTTTTATTGTGTTGCAATACGAATATATAGATTTTACCTGCCTGAACCCATCTACATAAACCTGGTGAGGGACCCCGTGGAACGGGTAATCTCGTGGTACTACTACATTAGAGCACCATGGTACTACGTGGAGAGGAAGCACGCGTTTCCCGACACGCCGTTGCCGGATCCGAATTGGTTGAAAAAAGTAAAAAAAATATACCGTTATTTTACGGCACATGCATATTAAATTTCTAACCGATTGCCGATTGGACGCGTGAATGCGTGATTGTCAAACGACGATGAGTTGATTTTGTTTATTATTTTTTTTTTCATGTTTATAGGACTTCGAGACTTGTGTTCTTCGCGGCGATCGAGAGTGCAGGTACACGCAAGGAGAGAAACGCGAAGGGATCAGTGACCACAGGCGACAGACGATGTTCTTTTGCGGACACGACGAGGAATGCACGTGAGTACACGCTATTTCTGCAGGTATACTTAACTTACATAATTATGTATTTCTGCCATATACATTATAAATGCGTAATGGAGGACAGGGTACGTCACCTACTTGACCTACTGCCATTGGCATTTTTTCCGACCGTAAATGAAATGACAAATATATTTATATGTACCAAGTACCAACACATTAAAAAAATATTAATAACCGTCAGATTAAAATAGTTGTATGGTTTTAATATTTGAAGTGCATATTACAAGTAGGTACCTCTATATGTTGTATGGTGACATCGTGTGATACATTTTAACATGAGTGGCGGTTATTTTAATGAGATATTTATAGGTGCAGTGTATATTATGTGCAGAGCGATGAATGTATTGATTTTACAATGTTGTGTAATTTTTTTTTTATATATTTCTTGAGGAAAGTAAAAATGATTTGATACTTAATACTTCAGTGTCTTGTCTGGTAAGAAAGGCTATCTGGTTGTTACTTTTGGGGTCAAAAATAAAAAATTCTTAGAATTTTTCAACCACGTCGGAGAAAATCAAAAAAAAAAACTGAGATTTTTCCTCAAAATCCCTTTTTAACAAAATCAGTTAATTTTTAAATTTCTAAACATAAATGTAGAACACCTTCGACCCCTGTTGCGTCTATTCGTTCGTAAGTTACTATAAGGTACATATTTAATTTGTTGTGTGGTACCTACATAGGTAGTTACTAATTGCGATTTTCGATATCACGAAAATGTAAAAACTATTTTGTAGTTAAAAGTCTATAAAGTATTCAATTTTTAGAGCTACGGGTCGAAAATGTAAAAAAAAGTTTCTCATAAGTTTTTGAGTGTTTTTCTATATCTTTAACAAAAAAAATCACAGGAACGTCACATTTATTTTTTATGAGCTTTTGAAGTTCAATTTGTACGGCATTTACCTAAAAGCTAACGTTTTCTCATCAAACGATTTACTTGTCTTGTTGTAATTCAAAAAACGAATAACTGTAGATACGAGTACTTGACATTTCCGCTAGATACTTATTTTTCATTTTCTATTGATGATACCGTTTTCCAAATATTGAATCTTCAGCTCTATTTATTAAAAATATTTTTCAAATTATTCTATAGTTTAATATACTTATAAAACGTTCAAATCAAGTTAAGAATTGAAGATTTATAACGGAGTTTCCCATGAGTTGTTAATAATATAACAACAAATCTAAAAAAACATAGGTACAATATGTAAACACAGTTTTTTCAATAGATATTAAAAGTTCAAATTTGAACCAAACGAGATATTAAACTAAGAATAAAAATGTTATTTATTTTATAGTAATTTAAAAATGATATTCCTGAGTACATGAAACTTTTAAAGAATATTATTTTATTTTATGTACTATATAGTATTATATTATATCGGTACAACTAGTGTTGAAATGTTGTATGGGTGCTAATAACATCTTAAATAATGTAACTGTTTTAGGAGCCTTTTATTTCGGGTAATACAATTTTCATGTGTAATCACTGTAGGTGATTATGTAAGTATGTATACATGTTAAACAGCTACATTCAATTATTTTTAATTTAAAAAAAATATTTAACGTTATCCAGAGGACACCTGCACGATGTTCCCGATGTTCCCCATTTTACTTCCCAATACAATTTATTAGTGTTTCAAATAATACTATATATGTTATTGTAAAAAGTTAATTATTTAAAAAAATTGTTTCATGGTTATTCTACCTAGTTTAAAAATCATTAATTTATTAGTATTTCGCTATTTTGTATTGTAATACTGTTTTGTGGAAACGCTTACAATTAAATCGGGTCATGTTTACCATTAATTGTATAATTTCCTTTAATTACCGACCTATTTATTATCAATAGACTAAATTTCCGGACTAAGTAAAAATTTATTAGTTCCAACAATTACTTAATCCTCATACATTTTTTTCATTTAAAAAAAAAATATTTTGAATCAAAATAAATAAATTGGTTCAAAACTATTCGACACATATTCATATAAAAGAGTAAGTCGACCAAACTGAGCCTATTAATTAGGGTAATGCTACTGGACCGCGTCTTCAAATCCCATTACCTTTATCCGATGTATAAAAATGTAATATATTTTGCCGAACCGATTATTCCATGTATAGGAACTATGTGAACCGGTTAAAACAAACCCGTCACAAGTCCGATTTCTGATATCGCAGTCAAACGTTCAAAACATATCGAAGATTCACGTATACAGTGCATACGTATGCAAGTTATATAAATATATGAGACATGACACACATAGGGAGTCCCTAGCTCGGGACCGATCGGGGATGAAAGTGATTTAAAAACACATATTATGATAGTTTTATATGTTTGACTCAACAGTTAAATAAATACACACCTACAAAGGGAACCGAATTTTCAATATTATATCTAAATAAAGGGGGAAAGTAGGTAACCGCACTGGTGCATACAGTAGGAGTCCAGTGTAACTCGTCATTGAGTAGGTCACTGTATATAATGGATGTGTTAAATTTGAATTCAATGATAAATCGTTTCATACAAAAAACGATTCTGAGCGAAGGCGGACTGTCAGCCTATTATCATATTATATTGATATTAATTATTGAAATAGCATAAAACTATTAAAACTGATTTGAATGTTTGAAAATATCATTATTGTGTACATAAAATATAATAATATACCTACATAAGAGTTTAAAATTCCCAAGTTAATATTTTAAATTTCAACAAAATAACTAAAATTTTTATTCTCCGTTTAAATATAGAATTTCATCAAATTTTGAACTTCGAAAAATCAAGTGGATGAACACTTTGTATTATATTTTTAAACCTTAACTATAAAAATTGAATAATTTATGTCTCGATAAAATTTTAACTCTACGAACGAATTTGCAAATTTTATTGATTTTGAAGTAGGTAAGTACCTCTAACTTTGAATGCTTATAAGAAAATGTTCGATCTAAGACATGTTGTCAACATTTTAACTTAAATGATTGTAAAACAAAAACATACCAATTTATTTTTAATATTTTTCAACCGATATTGTAACAATATATCAGGAGCCTTGTACTAAATGTTCAAGCTTTTTGACCAAACAAATACAATTTTATCGACATTTATAGAAAAAAAAACTAAAAACAAATTAAAATTAAAAATGTACGTGAACAACTCAAAAGGAATCAAAATATTTTGAAAATGTTGTCAAGTATATGAATTGATAAAATAAATATATGGTGTAAATTTCAAGTATCTACAGTTATTTGTTTTTGAGTTACAAAAAAATAAAAAAATCGCTACCTGAGAAATCTAGAGAATATCCAATGTAAAAATTTCAACTTCAATGTTATATTTTCAAATTAAAATTTAATTTGACTTTCCGGTAGATTTTTTTTTTTTGATAAAGGTAGACAAACTTACAAGGTTACATTTACAAGTTTTTTGACAGACCAAAAAATTTTTTATCAACATTAGTGTAAAAAAAAAACAAATAATAATCGAAAATTTCATATGCTTATAAATAGTTCATCACGAGTCAAATTTATATGGTGCGTAGAAAATGCTAATTTAAATATCCAATGAAAATTAAATGTATTTATGGTAATTTTTATTAGAGTTACACTAAAATCCAAAATCGATTTTTCGAAATTAGTTTTGCGTGAAAATTCCCGTTTTTCTAATTTTTTGTTTGTTTTTCCTGCGCGCTTTTGAAATCTATTTGGAATTTTAATTTCGATCTTCCGAAACACCAACTAGATTAACTGTTCTACCAGATAAGTGGCTGTTGAAGCACTTTTGATGCCCCAACCCGTGATGACGGACACAAAAATAAAAAATAAAATAAAAAAACACACATTATTGTAAAATCAATACATTCATTTCTCAGCTCAGGATCTAAAATCAAGTATTTCTAATTGAACTAATCGAATTAACAATCGTTTATTTTAATAGGTAGGTACCTATAATAATGATAACATCACACGGTTAGTTATTTATTTATAATATCAATAAAGCACATACTGCAAAAGCTGTAAAAAAAATTCACAATTCCATAAGCGCCATTCTACGTCTTCGTGTAAAATTAAGAGTTCCTCGATGTTTTCATCATATTTCACTTCCTATGAAACTAAGCTAGGTCCTGTTTTTCAAAAAAAATTATCAACATTGAATGTCGATTGAATGTTTGAATCATACATGTCACTCTTGAGTTAAGTTAAATTTTGATGTGTATTGTGTGTTGGTATAGTTGCGGTACCTACACCGTATTAATATTGTATTCTATTTTCTATTCATTTGGCTATCGGTTTTATGTATTAAATTATAATCGTATACCTCAATCATAATATCTTATGAGGTTCGGTTCAAAATTCGTGTGGCACGGACATTATCGCGATTATAATGAAATAATTCTTTGTTGGTACGATTTATTATTATAACTATATTACGACGCAATTATTATTATCGTACGCCGACGCGACGTCCGCCAAACAGCGACAGGGTGTTTAATATTTTTGCGCCAATGCATAAAAAATTGTACCTATATACCGATGGCGGATAACCTTAATATCGCGGCCCGCAGTCGACTGCACGATCCCGGAGCACACGCACTATCGGTTTGCTACGTATATTATTATACTTATACTCGAGTTACAACTCTAATAACTAAAAAGCAATAACTTACTCGTATACTGTACACCTGGTAAACGGTAATGTACTATTATGGACTAATATAATATGGTCGAGTGTATGACACGCCATAATATGATTTATATTATTATTATAATGTATAGGTATAGGTACCGAAGATATTATACTATTACTCTCTCCGCCAAAACTTTCTAGTGTTTTTTATTTTTTTTTTTCGCACACGATTTTTGATAAATGCCCCTCGATACAAAACGATTGTGACGGATGATGCTCGCCAGATAGATACCTGTGTATACGTATTAACTATTTAGTATTTAAGATACGTTTAACGTACTATGTATATACTGCAGTCTATAGACTATAATTACGCCTAATACCTTTGCAGCTAAAAGGATATTATTTTAAAGGGTTACACTATAATTATCGTGAAATGTATAAGCTGGTTTTGAAATATTTATTTTAGAGAATTTAAATTTTAAAGACACTAAGTACAAATCAATATTTTCATAAATAGAATTGTAATTTTTTTTACTATTTTTTTAACAAACGTTTTATTATTCGAATGACAGCGTGCATTTTAAATGCTGTCACACGACTGAGCGGAGCAATGTATGTATTGGTTTTACAATATTACATTTATTTGATTGTACAAAAAATGTTCTGACCATAGACTTCGATAGAGGTGTTTTTGTAAAAAAAAATTGGATCTAACTGATGCTTTAGGAAAGTCGAAATTGAAAATTTTCAGATTTTTTTTAAATAATAGGAAAAACTAAAAATAAATTCGAACATTTGTTAAAATATTGATATTATTAATAGTATTGTGATTACATAATAATTAGACAGTCTCCGTTCAGAATTTTTTTCCATCTCATAGTTTATTGACTTATAGTTTAACATAACCATTACAGTTACCCTTTGGACATCTACTGTACAGCAGAGCGGTACCCATTTGATCACATTTTTTTGTATACCATATTATTATAATCTAAGGATCGTAAAACGAAGAACAAAAATATTTAACCTAGAGCTAGGTACCTAAATGTAATTTTTTTAAATTTATCTATAGGTTATTAAAATCCTGACCATGGTTATGAGTACTAACTTTAATTTAGGTATATCTATTTAACTTTGAAATTCGACTTTTATGTATTTAAATGCGGGGAAATATATTTTGCTTGGGAATATGAAAATAAAAATATAATATGCATTGTTATTGAATACAGAAAAAAAAATCTTAAAAACAGTTATTAGTGTGAAATAAAATATATTTTTCAAAAATGTTGTTTTGTTATAACTTCAAATGTTGTAAAAAAAATATTTCCAAAAACGTTAATACTTTTCGAGAAAATGAGTTATTTCTTACTGGTTATATCTTTAATAGTCACATAAAAAATTAATATTGTCTGTGTTATAATCTGTAGATACTTGCTACATATTTACGATGTAATGTTCGATGCATTAATAACCAATTTATTCGAACTGCTGGGTACTAATAATATAATGATTAGTAATAAATAATAATAATGATATGACGTCCAGACGTTCAGAGCGCTTAGACGTTCGGCGAACTTGTCACGGCAGTCTCTGGTCGGACTATTATTATTATGCTTTTTTTATAATATGAAACGCATAAGTACAACGTATCTTTTTTATTACCTAGTCTATAGCTGGCTACATAAGAATATAAGATTATACATTACAGTCATTGTGCATCAGAGTATAAGACATTATTGGGCCTTCCGCGGCGAAATCGCTCAGTTACAACCGGAAAAACGATACACGAAGAGAATTTGCAATCATTTCAGAAAAATTTTGACCGGCTATTTTTTTTTTTTTTTTGCATACCCGTCGTTTGTTTAAGTAATTACAGGATTTTGGGCCAAAATTCGAGTAAAAATTTAAAATTTAAAATTAAATCAAAATATACTCCGGAGTACAGTTTTGGTTTTTAGAGTTTTGTGTATAGGTACTTATAATCTATTCCAAATATTTTTTTTCGGTAGTTGATCACATAAATAGGTCATGTTTATCACACAAAACGTATGTATACGTTTGTCGTCGTCGTAAGAAAGGTACCAAAACATTTTTTCTCGAACTGAACTGCGTACAATATTAATTGTATATACAGCTCGCACTTATACCACGCATTGTCTATACATGTTTAAGCACCCAAATCCTATATAAGACGTGTTAACTTTAACGTGTTTTCACTTCTGAAGTTTCAACTGTTTTAAGTTTTTAAACATTTCGTCAAGTGCAACGTGTTGGTCGTTGTTTTAAAACACAACGGTTTAACGTTTAAAAGTGGGTTCAGTTTATCCATACCTACACTCCGATGTACGTACCTATTCTGAACTACAACAAATGTGCATTATGTTTTTATTTATTCAGACGTGCATTCGGAATACGAAAAATGGATAGGTGGGATAGGTGTAGCTCTGCAGCAACACTCCACCCACCCACATTTTCTTAGTAATTTGGCCTTAGACATTTACTACGCGGGTTCGTTATGGGCACATAATGGAAGGTATATACCGTAAACACGTCTTATTTACTTCAAAGATATTCTTCATCGGTATAGGTGTAGGGAATTTATAGAACATATAGATGACGTATTGTCAATATTATATACGCCGCATACGCGCGAGTTCAATATACGACAATAGCAGTACGCATAATATATTTTTACTATATTAAATTTGTGTATTATTATTATTCCATTTTACAAATCCGTTATAACACCTATCGCGTAGATAAAACGACAATAGCTCAAACATACCAATAATAGCTATGTATATATATAGGTGTACAGTGTACATTACATATTCACATCTTCAGAACGTTTACGTTCATCACAACAAATAAGCATATTATAATGTATATTGGCACAGGCACACGCATAAATAATATGTTATCCTATACGCAGATTATATCGTTGCCATCAGTGATGCCGCAGGATTTTGGACTCACCACAGTGAGACTATAACTAAATTTTATAACGATGATCTACTTAATTATTGAAAGCTGTAAATTATTTTAGTATTTGTTTATTATTTTAACATTATTAGGTAATTTTAAAACATTTCTATCTCAGTACCTACATGTTTAAATGACTTATAGGTCATCAAGTTCTGGACTTTATTTAATATTAATAATTAATATAGGCATAGTGAAGTCCGTCCATAAGGTTACCATACCCACTACGAGGCCCATTTCCAAATTCTGTGCACCCCGCTCTACAGTTAAGTTATACAATATTTTAAAGTGTAAACATTTCTTTTAAAATACATATTTTTATGGTTCTATCGTATTATGCAATATGTTTTGTATTAGCGGAAAGAGTCCTCCGTCCAGTGGTGGCGCCAGGAATTTTATCTTGGGGGAGCTCATCGGTAACCTTTGAAAATTTTGTAGGGCCAAAAAAAGTCCCAATCCGTGGTCTTTTTCAAAATCATAGGCTCAGTATAGGGTAAAATATTGAATAAATTTTTTTTTTAAATTTGTAGTCAGCATTATTGTAGTTATCACTAAATAAATCTTAAATAAAAATATAATATATGCTGGAAAAAAGCAACTAATTCCAAAATCCTAGCGAAAACGACTGTAATCTACATTCTACGGAATACGAATTTCATTTCAATCGTTGAATTGCAATGATACGGTGTCATAGATAGGCTACTCAATGTACGCCACTGTCGTCTTTTCGTTTTCCCGTTTTCGCTATCTATGGGACAATAAAGAAAAACGGATTTCGGTACCGTGGTTCGTGAACCTTCGTATTATTATTAATATTATACGATTTTAATGCATAAAATAAATGTTTTTGATAATTATTATAATAAAACAGGTAGGGTTCCGAATGTTCCGATCATCGTGATCAGGTTCTCAAACTTTTTTTCCGATGTGTATTATTAATCTGTCGCGTAAAAGCGTACCACATACCTACAACCTACTATGTCTAAAAATAGAACTATTCAAAATTGTAAAACATTTCTTTCAAATAATAAAGCAGTAAATTACTATAGTACAATCATTTATTAATAAAAATGTATTAGTTTTAATTAATTAAATACTTCGATAAGAAATAAAAAATTGTATTTTATTATTGAAATTATGTACATTTTACTTACGTGCGCGGTGTCCACGATGTGGTTTATTGATGTATCTTCCGTTATACTGGATACAAATATAATGATGTACGTCGTAAACTGTATAGAATAGTACTATTTTCAGTACAATTATTTTCAATTTATTTATATTTATCTACCTATTAACCAATGTTCAAACACAATTAAAAATATTCATTGTTTTACTCTCCGCTCTACCACTTCGTAGCCTTTCGAGTAGGTACTCTGAACAGTCGAACAGTTCGTTTTTTTGAACACCATGTCAGATAAAAACTTTAAAATCCGTTATTTTAATGTTGTTGTTATTATTTTTTATTTTTTCATACGATAGTCCGTTCAACTCGGAAGGAGCTTTGGAAAGAGCAAAACGTTCTGTGGAACAGCAGTATGCGGTGGTCGGCGTATTAGAAGATTTCAACGTCACCCTAACAGTGTTCGAACATTACATACCGAGATTCTTCAAAGGAGCGTCCAAAGTGTACTATGGTAATTCACCGATATTGAATATTAAAAAAAATCTAAAAAAAACATGTTCGTCTTAACACCGTCGATATCGTTAACAGGAGACATGGGCCTGCACAAGATCAATCACAATGCGTTCAAGCCGTTGGTCAGCGAAGCCGTAAAGGACATAGTGAGGAAGAATTTTACCAGAGAAATAGAATTCTACCAATTCTGCCGGCAGCGGCTGTACAGACAGAGACTAGCGTTAAATTTGTAACACAGCGAAATACATCTTCTCTGAACGTCGACAAAAAGTTCCTCGTATGCTTAATAATATACGTAAACCTCGTAACGTTTAAACTCTCGGGTATCGAGCATATTTTATTGTTTTTCATTGCACAACATTAGAAATTATAAGATTATATTTGTCAGTTTTACCACTTAACGGTTATATGTTGTACGTTTAAATAATTCAACATTTCAATTTGCTAACGTAACATCAACAACAACAATTAAAACAGAATAAATTTAAGTTCAACTTATTATATTAAGTCCCGTATAAGTATTCTAGTTTTAGCAATATAAAATAATATATAGTAATACATAATACTGTAGGTATTTATTGTTTTTATCGATTATTAAACATTTAAAGTTTAAATATAATATCCGTACCCGTCCGTATCCTTATAAGTTATATTATGCTTGACTGCACAGACATTTGTTGTGCTTATTTATGTGTACCAATTTATGAAATATTAATTTGTAACTATGTGCTACAATAAATAATTGTAAATAACATACTATACTATTACAAGATAATTAAAGATGAATGAATTTCATCATATTATACATTTTTTATTTTTATTTTATTTACCTACTACAGTCTACTGGTTACTTTTCATATTTTTTTTAACTTTTAAGAATATATAACATGGAGCTGGGAATAGTTTTTTGACTTCGAACAGTAATCCGTGGTGCAAAACGGTAAAATGTACTATATCTAAAAAGTAAGCAAAATATCATAGAGCAGTACTTTATGGTTTCCAGAGCCAAACATGAAACAGATGAATGCTTTGGACGAACCCCAAACTGGAAATCTGGTAGGTACTATTTTATTAGAATTAAGTATAAGTAGAACTGCCACCCACCGGCCACCACATGGTACCAGAGTGATTGGCTCTTAGTAGGTATATTATACCCAAAGGCTAAGAGATTGCTTATCTGTTAGATGAGTTCCGGGCAGCATGGCAATTTCGACTTGATTTCCGTTTAAAGATTATATTGTAGTTCATTCATGTTATTAAATATACAGTTGGCATTTTTGTGACTTGTGGAATATACATATTTCTGCAAAAAGAGCATTATGATCACTTCCACAATCCATATCCAGAACCAGAAGTTTTCACATTCCTAGTTAATGATCTATTGATCTCCACCTGTTAATCCTGTATCCTCCTGAAGTTGCTTGGAGTTTTACCTAGAATATTCAGTTATTATATTATGTAGGCATTATGTCCTATCGGATATCACTAAGTGATTTATATTATGTTTATATACAATACTAGTACCACTACATTTATTGATTCCATTTAATTGTGTAAAATACTAAAAAAGCCTGTTTCCTTGCAGTGTATCTCTGATAATCTATAAAAATAATTATTAATTGCAATATTGTTGACATTATTTTCTACTATCCCAAAATGTCCTGGTCTCCGATACTTCAACAAGCAAGATTTTTAATATCTTATTAGGTTGTGTGTATGCAGTATTTTTATATTTAATATAATTTTCAAATTAATTTGACTTGTTTTGAACTGTTTATGGACATTTTCATTTTTAAATTTGTATAGTTTGTTTTTCTATAAATGTTAATAAAATATTATTCGTTGGGTCAAAAAAGTGAAGAATGTAATACACGGCTCCTGATATATTGTTATACGATTTTTTTCACGAGCATTTAAAGTTCAGATTTGGATAAAATGTATTAAGAGACCTGCTCCTGCGTCTTTATTAAGGGACAACATTTAGGCAATATGCAATTGCATTGCCGTTGGCATTAGTAATAGTCGTAAATGATGATTAGTACGTGTTGTACGCATACACAGGCAACGGTACCGATGATCACAAATTGATTTTTTGCTCAAAACACGCTTTACAGGGAAAACTCTCACGTATTGTAAACTGGTATAAATTTGATTGAATTTTTTTTGTTAGTTAAAAGATAATTTTCTACTGAGGGCATTGAACTTCGATTTTCATAATAAAAATAAGAATAGATTATGAAAATAAGTCGTATTAAAAATTCTATCATATAGTTTAAAATTAGGACTTTGCAAATCCAAGTACATGGCGCTCTGTAAGAAGTGTTTCTCTTTAAAAAAAAAAATTGTCGAAATCGGATCGTTCTACGAGGCGTGAGTTTTTCATGTAAGGTTTTCAACAAAAAAACAGGTCACGTGCAGGCCCCTTAAATTCAAAATTTCTAAACTGTATATTAGTTAAAAATGTTTAAAACGTTTAACTTTTATGGCTAAGGACTGAATATTTAAGACAAAGTTCCATGTAAGTTGTTCATTCTGTAACCAAAAAATGTATACAGATAGTTTTTTGGTGTAGTTATTTAAGTTCAAATTTGGACGAAATTACAAATTAAATAATGAAGAATGACGATTTTATTCATATAGTTGTAATTTAAAAATATTTTTCTTGGGTTCTTGACACTTTTTAAGTATGCTATTATTCACAAACATGGTAATATTAATTTAACCTACCAGTTAATGGCCATCATAGTAATTATAACAATATTATTATAATATAATATTATTTTTTTTAATTGACTATAATTATGTCAGTTAATATATTAAATTACAGAAAGTTTGCGACCCACAAGTATTTTTAAAATTAATGATTGTTCATTGCCGAAATTGCAGCAATAACCGCTGGACAAGGAATACAATTAGTATTGAATATCACTTTGCACGGCGTTGTAGACCACTCAATCAACTGCCGTCCAATCGCTTTCCCGGTAATGTAACTTTCGTGACGGTATAAAAAACGAAATTAGGTACTGTTGTCACTATCAACCATTAACAATTCTTCATACATGGATATTAAAATATTATTATTATTAATATTGTAATAATATTCAAATGAAACAAAAAATTATCTAAATCAATATTACCGGTTGTATTAATATTGTACTGGTATGGTTTGGTTATCTGTAGTGTAACCAATTAAACACTTGGGTAGACTTTAAATTCGGTTTAATTATTCATTTTGTATTTTTACATCAAAGTCCATTCAAACCTTTAGGCTTTAGAAAAGCAAAACGTAACAAAAAGAGATACATCTTTTCTGAACATCATTAACAAGTTCATCCCATACTTCGCGTGTTACAAAATTATTTTTGTTTGTTACACAATATTAGACATTTTATGATATATTTCAGTTTCACCACTTAACAGTTATGTTGTACAATTAAATAATTCAACATTTCAATTTGTCAATATAAGACCAACAATAATTATAAAACAAAATACATTTAAGATAAATATTATATTAAGTCGAGTATATATTCTAATTTTAGAATTAAAAATTTTAAAACTTTGATTCTCTGATTGAACTCAAATTAATAATATGAAGAAGTGCATTTGGAATGTAAGCTCGACTTAAAACGCACAAATCATGGATTCTTTAAAATTTTTTTTAATTATATCATTAATATTGTCATATATATTTATATATAAAAAATTGACAATCTCACATACAATATAATTTAAGATTAAAATATTTTGTTTTTCAAATTATATGCATATGAGATAAAAATCATTTAATGTTAAAATACTAATGTACTTAAAACTATATACATAATATAGAATTATCAACTATTACGTCGAGAATTAATATCATTTAAATAAATTAAATTATTCACAATGCTACTTTGGACTTTTTCCGGGCAATGGCATCTTCTACGGCTTTTAGTTGTTTTAATAACTCTTCTCGTCTTGATGGTGCTGCTCCTCCTTTCTTCTGTTAAAAAAATATATCTTTTGATTTATTTGCATTCATTAATTACAATAATTAATAATAGAGCATCATGCATTTGTAGACATAAAAAAGTATCACGATATACCATTAGTTTGCGAAAAAAAAAATGAAAATATGCAAATCAATTTTATAAATAGGTAATATTTAACGAAAAAACATGTATACAATAAATAAACTGTTTATATAGTAATATTAATTTATTAGGAATACAAATAATTAAAATTAGTTCAATTACGTACTTATTGCAAAACAAATATTTTTTTTTTTAGTAAAATTCGCTTAACCCTTCGACAAGCGGACTTCTAATAAGATCCAAACTATTACAATTCATAAGGATTACGGACAAAAATCAAAATATTTTAAAGGAAAAAATGTACAATTGGATAAAAATCCGTGTTTTAATTATTGTTAATAGCTAAGAAACATATTATTTTTTAAATTATTAAGAATGATGATGTATTTGTTTTCTAAGATTTTTCATAGATAATATTTCCAGAACATTCAGAAAATAACCAACACTATGGTCACTAAATGGAGTTAGTGGTGGCCTGTCATGAGAAAACAGTTCACCCCATGTGGAGATGCACTAAAAAAAAATCACTATACTAGATCTAGACTTTAAATGGACTCCAAACTCTCATGTGTTGACTACATCTTATACATTAATAACTTGAACAATTGGATTAACAGAGAACCAGTTTTGTGTTGTTATTTTTAATATTTATAACCTACTACCAAACTTAGAGGTACAAAAATTTAATAGGGTGATAGGGAAACTAATAGGATTTTATTAATAATACATACATGGCAATGTTAAGACTGTTTTAAATTTTATTTTTAGTACTTATTAAAACATTACTATCAATAAGAAAGCAAGTATTTGAGCAACTGTTTAAAATGTTGCAATGTACATGTTAATTGTTATAAATTTTAAAGCCAGTCATAAACATTTTAAAATTGTAATATTTAGTAATTTTTTTTAAAATTAAAATATCAATAAGCCTAGATACCATACACACTCAGGAACAGCGTTCTATTAAATATTTTATGTGGTAGCATAAAAAAATAGTATTTTTTACTCTATGGGTAGCACTTACTCTTGGAGGAGACGAACTTTTAGTATCATCATTATCAGATTCCAATGATCTCTTTTTTCCTTGAGAAGCTGATTTTTCTAAAAAAATAAAATAGGCATAATATAGCTCATGATATAAAAATTAAATACTATTGAATGAGAACTATTAATATAAATTTTATAAATTCAACCTTTTTTAACTGGAGGAACAGTTGGAGCTCCCATTTTCTTCTTATTTAATTTAATTTGTGCTTTTTGCATCTAAACAAAATTAGTTATTAAGTAAATATTAAAAATTAACTAAGTTTGTTATGCATACTTTTTTTTTAAGCAATTTGTTGGGAGATAATCCTAGTTTTTTTTGTTTCGGACTTCCTCCTTCAGATGAAGATTCTGAACCACTTGAATCAGAAGATTCTGAAGAACCTGATCCAGATACTGATTCACTGCTTGATGAAGATGAAGAGGTATGAGTAGTAGCCGGAGACTTAACTCCGCTTGGTTTATTTGGAAACCTAGGTGGCATTGGCATTTGTCTAGCTCTAAAAAATTGTTTCGTATAATATTTTACAACAATAATATGCAATAAAAATATGGACTTACCTTTGTACAGGTTGAATAGAAGATGGTGTATTTGTAGGGGAAACAGACCACCTATTAGTTGGCACTGGGGGATTCATTGATCGACTCATTGGTTTTTTGTCAAATGCATCTGGAGAAGGATTTCTCTCTAAAAATATGTAAAAATTAGTGGTATGCATACAATCGTTACATAATGTAATATTCATTTAAATTGAATTCAATCATTTTAAATAAATATGAAGGCAGTAGTCAACAATTATTTTTGGAAGATTTTATCAACTATAGATAAACTTTTGTTACATAATAGACAAAAAATATGAAATGAATGTGATAAACATATGATGTTATCAGCTAACTCAGAATTTAAGCAAGTAAACCTTTTTAAAGAATAACTAAATAATAATTACCTGGCTTTCTATTTGTTTTGCGGCCAGGGGATGTTTTAAATGACAATGGAGGTGCTTTCTTTCTATTTTTAGTAACTGAATTAGATCTACCTCTTGAACGACTACGTGAGGTATAACTTGAGTTGCTTGAACTACTGCTGGACCTGTGAACATTACTGAGATGTATGATGTAATTTAGTAGATAAAATATAAAATTATTTAGTACCTGGATGACGAGAACGAAGAATGAGAAGAATAAGACTTTTTTCTTCCTCTAAGTTTAGATCGGCCTCCAGGTGATTTAGATCTCATCCATGGATCAGACCAATCATCTCCTCTACGTGGTCGACTTGATGACCTATCTCTTCTATTACGATGACCAGAAGGTTGGGGGCTACATACAATTAACATAATATTGGGAATTAAATAACAATTAATTTAAAATCTAAAAATTGAATATCATACCTGTAAGATTTTTCAGAGCGCTGCATAATTACTTCTCTGTTAGGAGGATACTTAGGAGGCAAGCCTCGATGATGAGGTTTTAAACCTGGATGATAGTAGGGTTCAGGGGGTGGATATGGATAATATGGATTCCTCCGAGGGGGGGCATGAAAATCTATTGGATGCCCAGGAGGAAAATGTGGTAGAGGACGACCATGATGAGGAGGCCAAAATTCTGGTCGGTGGTGGTAAAAATCTACTTGTGGTGGCATAAATTCATCCACGTAAGCATCTGGAAGAGGACCCCTATGGTGCCGAGTTTCTAAATCAGGTTTACTATAAAAATGTAAATAATACAATTAAAATATGATAACTAGTTTAATAACATTTTTCTTTTGTACTAACAATCTTTCAATAGGAGGGCTTAGTGCAGGTGAAGCAGTTGGACTAGTTGGACGCTGCTGGGCATAGTAATCATTTTCTTTTTCTACTTCTTCTTGATTTGATGTTAAGTTCATTTTTTTTTCTTCAAAGTCAATATCAGTTTCTTTTTTTTTATTAGACTTTTTAAGAATCTAATATTATGTAATAGAAATATTGATAACAAATTAATAAAGAATTATTTTACAGTTTGAAATTTACAATTAATGTAAGTAATACACTTTACCTCTTTAGCTTGACGTAATCCTCTTTCCCAAGCAGTTTCTACAGGAGGTATGTCATCTTTTTTTATTGGTGCAATCGGACCTCCAGGAATCTAATCAATATAACTCCCTTATGTCGATATTATAGTTTAAAAGAGATTAACTAAAAACAATATTTACCAAAGTTCTTTCATGTGTTCGATAAGAATCATTTGGATAAAATGATGGTAGGCCACCAGGTGGTGGTATTGGGCGTACCATTTCAAACATTGAATAATTGCCTTTGTCCGCAACACCCGGATGCAAAAATCTAAAAAATCATTATTGATAAATTCCTTTAGGTCTTAAAACATTTTTACCGGATCGGTAATCATTACTCACCGACAGCTTGCACCCCATGTGCATTGTCCTCTAGAGTAAAACCGACATATCGGCCTGGGTTCTGTCTCTTCTGGCCGATGTTCACCTTCATCAGAAACTTCACCCTCTTCAAGTTCCTCAGGTTCTTTTTCTTCTTCAACCTCAGTCTCGTCTTTAACTGGTTTTGGCTCATCGCATTCACCATCTTCCCCATCTTCAGCTTCAAAGTCTAAAGGCTCTTCAGGATCATTAACTACATTAGGCTCAGTCTTAGCATCCATATTGTTATGACCGTTAATTGGAATAACTATTTCTTTCGGAGGAGAAGGAGTGTCATTATCACTTTTCCATTCTTTTGCACTTTTCTGTAAAAAAAATAAAAAAACATTATACTGTTAAGTATTTATCATCTGAGTTAAATTTTGAAAATAATTTGTTTACTTGGGAGGCATTATCATCATTTATATTGTCCATTGAGTCTTCGTCAGAAACATCCGATAAATAATTATCGTGAGGTTCCTTAGTTTCTTTATCGGATTCATTGCTTCTTGACGAAACTTTGGATGATGGTCGAGAATGGCTATTTCTGTCTGGAGAACCAGCTGTAGAAGATATACGACTCGATGAACTAGATTCAGAACTTGGGCTTTGTGGATCATCATTTTGTTGATGTTCAGGGCTACAGGGTTCGGCAACAGGACTTTTAGATTTAGATGATGAACTATCAGGTGACTGAGGATCATCATCATCATCGTCATCATCATTGTCCTGTTCTGGACTTTGGATTCCATTATCTATGCTTTGAGACCCAGACGTATTATTGTCGGGGCTCTGTGGGGCCGAATTATGACTGGATGCTGAAGGCGAACCGCTGACAGATTGCTCTCTAGTAACATTGTCTGGTGATGCAGATCGGCTTGAGTTATTTGATTGAGAGTCATCAGAATTTGAAGAATTGTCTGATTCCATTTGTGCACGTTAAATACACAACTCCTAAGCATACATAATTTCTATTAGAAAATTCCATGTTTAAAATGATTAATATTATTAAGTTCAGGATAAGAAGCATGAATAGGTGAAATTTGTCTAAAAATATAATCCTGAACTTGTAATGAATCCTTTGAAATATAACATTGAAAAAGTTCAAATAAAATTATGAAATTTATAAGTATTAAATCAGTAGAACGACCATTTATCCTGTAAAAGCCCAGCCCGCCCAAAGATCGCTGTTTTCTGGTAGATCTTACCTTCCATCGCAGAGAGCATATCGAGGTGCCGAAATATAAAACGGGAACACACTTTTTGTCGAGAAATACATAACTTTAATACTTGGAACAAGTTTACGGAAGATAGAGCAACACACGATCGACGAGACTTTCACGACACAAACTAACTGATTTAAGTAAAAATAAAAACGGATATCCGGTATATCTAAATGTACTCTCGGCTTGAATTAAGTTTAAAAAAGTCGTCGATTTAAGAAATACTCTTATTTTTTTTTCGCTGAAAACTAATTGAAGAAAGAAGAAGATAAAATGCACAAATAAATTATTCATATTATTATTATTGTTATCATAATGGTTCATAATATATTGTTATGATACATATTTCGACATCATTTTATTATTATAATTATTATAACCGTCGTCAAAAGACAATAATAATTAATAACAACGATAACGAAATGACAAAACACACACGCAAGACGCAACACGACGACGACTGGCGGCGAATCGTGCGTGCCACAAGCACGGTGTATACGGACACGATTGCCGGTGTGTCCGCGTTGTCGTCATTTACCTCATAATAATAATATATTAAAATAAAAATATGTTTTTAAAAATAAGTCAGTCACCCGGTGCCAGCACGGACGCCGGTTCTCTCACCTCTTGGGTACGATTCTTGACGGTGTCTGATTGACCGTGGCCGGGCCGGACTCTGGCAGTTAGGCGGTGGCGGCGGAGAGTAGGGCACTGGAGGCCCGTTGCTCACTCGCGACACGGGGTTTGGGCTAAAAACATGGGTCACAGTGCGATGGCGTTGTTCTGAGACCGCCCGATGACGATGGTCGGTGGGAGCCCTCGGAAACTGAGTGCGTAGCGTGCTGTAAGGCTAAAACGACAGGCCCGACAAATCGCAGCAAAATCGGAGATCAAAATGGCCGCGCGTTCAGATCGGTGCGGCAACTTGGATAATGGCTATTCGCTACTGTTGCTGTTGTTTGCGGTACCGGCGGCGGCTACGGTAGGTCCGGTTGCGCTGCGTTCGTCGTCGTCGTCGTCGTCGCCGTCGTCGAACTATTTTGTAGGTGTAATCGACTGTGGAGTGCGGATGCCTCGGCGAAGTGACGGACGTCGAGCGAGCAGATCGGCGACGCTCAGCAGTGCATGCACTGGCCGCGGCGATGCATTACCGTGGTGCACTGTAATATTATTGCTCGTCGTCAGGGGGAAAGGTGCGGTCGGCTGATGCTCCAGATCGTTCGGTCGTGGAATTGTCATACGTTTCACGGGGTGCGAGGCTACACTGAATTTTACCTCCATAGATGCATGGCACTCCTCCATGATTGCTCAGATAATATTAATAGCGTCCCTGCGTCCAACGATTAAATACTCTAAATAGTGATAACTGATTCAATTTTCACACAAAGCGTCCCTCCCTGCCTCTCGTAGTCATAGCCCGTGGCGTCCATTTAATCTTAATTTACAACTGTATTTAAGTATTTTCTTGTAGACTTGTGGCGACTGGTGAATGGTTTACGATTGTTGTTCATCACCTCTACGTGGACGTGATTTTCACTAAAACTTCGGCGATCCACATCAATATACCACCAGCAGTAACTGCTTTCCGTGCTCCATATTTTGTGTATGTACTACGCCAAAATCAAAGTCTTCATCATCATCAGTAGTGATTAGTGAAGCGGCATGGCCACATGGTAGTCGGCTCGACGTGTTAATGTTCCGACCACTGTCAATACGACTGATCAAATTAATTTTGACCTTCAGATCAATTTCAAGAAAAAATAAATATTATTGCAGGTAATTGTTGTTTAATACTTTATAAATATTTAAATATTATTCTTGGAATCATAATAAGGCATGTTCCGTTTAATACCAATGCTTATTTTTCAATTTTCACTTTGTTAAACATAAGCATAGAACACCTTTTATCGCCGTTGTGTCTGTCGGTTAGTTAGGTACCAGTACTTAGTTACAATTGTTGATATTAAAATACTATTCAATAAATTAGATCATAGTTTTATATTAGCACATAAAACTAATTCAATGTTTATATTATTGTACAATTTAAAAACATTATTATTGTTCTAACATAGGTAGATATGTTTTTTTGATGGGTACAAGTTTTCAATTCTGACCGATTTCGCGTTTTAGTCTTAGGTTGCCCCTAACAACCGTTAAATAATCTAACTACGTTACCAAAGCAACCTCATCAATACAATTTTTTCAAGACATTAAATTGTGAGTTAGTACTATTGTATTAAAAGGACCAGCAAAATCATATCTACGAATTATTGTATTTCCATGCAGCAGAGAAAATATAAAAATAATTTTCCGGCAGGGCCTAGGTTGCTCCCTAGTAATCGATGCATAATATAATAACTTTACCATATAAATTATGCACAAGGATGTTTTATTTAATCACAATGTTATTTCTTTAAACTTGTGCTAAAGTAGTTATCAATAAAACTCATCTTTATAAATATATTATTTGAAATTTGTAATTATGACTTCTAATTCTGAACGCCATAGCCAATCATCGAGAATTCGAAGCAAGTTATTTTCGGTATGCCTCTCAACCATTGTCAACATTTGGTGCAGAAAAGTATGCGATATTTAAATCTTATTGTCAAACTATGGAGGTGAATGAACGTAAACGGACACGCCGAAGCTGCTCGACAGAAATATTTTTATTTATATTAGTATAATAGTGTCAACACGCCTGGTATTTTTACAATGTTTTTACAATTATAAATTAATTAATTAAAGTTTACAATGAGTTAATGGATACAATTTTAGCTTAATTTAGATAGTCCTCCGTGGCTTTAGTCTGCGGTTTTTAGTTATTTTCCCAATGTTGAAGTGAAGGGCGCTATTTTTTTTAGTTTCGTATGAAATTTTTTAAATTGTTCAATTATCCATGTGTTTATGTAAGGTATTCCAGTGTTGTGGAGTTGTGTTCCGCATGAACCATGGGGCTTTAAGAGCTATTCTGAGAAATTTATTTTGTGTATCGTTTGTAGTTTTTTAATTTTTGTTTGGGATGCAGCTGCCCATATCGGGCATGCATATGTACATATGTAATTAAAGGTCTTATTATTGATGTGTATATTAGAAGTGAGCATTTAATTTGAAACGTTGAGCTGTAATTTATTAGGGGGTATAAGATTTTCAATCATGTATCTCAACGCAAGCAGCGTTTCTCAACCAGGGGGTCGTGACCCCCAGTAAGGGGGGTCGCAAACACCTTGACTTGGGTTCGCTTAGGTCAAAAATAATAATAATAAAATTATCCTGATAAGGATATACATAGATATGGTATTTATAAATTGATATTTAAAATGTTATATTTCGTTTGGTTAATGATAGGATATTCTTATTGTTCAAATTTTTACCTAATATAGATGGAGAGGGGGTTGCGAAATGATTGACCATATTTGTTGGGAGTTTTAGTTTTGTTAATTTGGACATGAGACCTTGGTGCCAGACCTTGTCGAAGGCCTGTGCGACGTCAAGAAAGGCAGTGGTTGTGTATTTTTTATTTTCAAATCCATCTACTATTATTTCTGAGATTCGCTGAAGTTGATGACATGTGGAGTGGTGAGGTTTGAAGCCGGATTGGTGATGTGGAATAATTTTTAGGTATGGCTTCATTCTGTGTAGTATCCTTTCTAAAAGTTTGGAGAGGGTAGATAGTAAGCTAATTGGTCTGTAGCTTTCCGTTAAACTGTTTCGTTTCCCAGGTTTGTATAGGAATGATAATTGCTTGTTTCATGGTATTTGGAAAATATCCTATTCTTAAAATATTCCAGTTTAAAAGACTGGCTAAGAACGCAAGTGCTTTTGGGGTAAGGTTTTTGAGAATTTTATTTTTAATAAGGTCGTGCCCAGGACTTTTTTTATTTGCAAGTCTATCTATTACCTGTTTTATTTCCTGAGGACTGCATGGATGGATAGTATTTTGTTTCTGTAGAATATATATTAGTAGAGTCTATTTTCTGTGTTATTTCTGTAGTAGTAACCTCAGTTGTGAAACAATTTTCAAAGTGCTAGGCAAACATTTTGCATTTGTCAATGTGTGTTTCGTATTTTACTAGTCCAACTTTAAGGGGAGGAATAGTGTCTTTTTGTGGCGGTCCATAGGCTGGCATCATTTGGATTCAGTTTTTAAGATATGCTTTGTAAGATATAAATTTATTGTTATAAAGTTCCCATTTGACTTTACGTGTTAATTGGTTTAGTCTTTTTTAATTTCTATTTTTCTCATTCTTTGCCATATTCTACTTGCTTTATGTTTTTCTTTTACTAGATATTGAATGTGGAGCGGTAGAGAGGAGTTTTCTCATGGTTTACTTTTTTTTGGATTTTCTGGTACTAAGGCGATTTGATTGCATTTTTTATTGATTCTGTTAAATGTTGTATGTTGGTGTCTATTTCTTTATTATTTTGATGAGATCTGTTTATAATAAGGTTTTTGTTGAGATTTTCTCTGAAAATGTCCCAGTTTATTGGCTGGTTTATTAATTTTGGAGTTTGAGGAATTAATTCCATTTGTTAGTACAAAGTGGTAATAACTGGAACGTTATCCGAGTCTAGTTCATTAACAACTTGGTGATATAACTGTGTTATGAGATTTGAGACTAGAGCAATGTCTAAATTCTTAATTCTGATGTGAATTGGAATAGTTTATTACCATTTGGGTTTGTTTTTAGGCAACCCCATTTTTCATTTTTGGAGTTTAAATCTCTTAAGAGTATGGATGGGTTTTCTTTGAAAAGTACATTTATGTCATCTCTTTGAATTTTTTTGTTTGGAGGATTGTAGGCGGATATTAATTTAATTTCAAATTTGCCAGTTGAAACCGTTATGGAAATTGCTTCAATATTGATCAATTCGGGGTTGGTTAATTGGTGATGTTTAATAGTTCTTTTCATTAGGATTGCTATTCCACCAGATGAGTGGATGGTGTCTATCCATTCTGTATATATTTTAACCGTTGATCTTGTATGTTTCTGTGTTTTTGAGGTGAGTTTCTGTTACTCATACTTTGCCTATCTTGTGACGAGATAGAAATTCCATAAGTGAAGATTTTTGGATTTCATGCCATTAGCATTACAGTTAACGTGTTTGATTTCTTTTTAATTAATGTATGTTATTTAGACCGGATAAAGATAGATTGTTTGAAATCGAGTTGAAGATGGAACTAATGATGGACTATATGCTATGTAGAATATTTTCGATAAATTGGGTTATTGTTTTTTGGAGGTTTTTATTTAGCGATTCAGAGTATGTATGTTCATCGTTTTTTTTAATATTTTGGGTAGGATTTGTATTCCCTATGAGTATATTTCCGTGGGAGTTCTAATTTATTGTTTTTTTTTTTTTTTGTGAGATTATTGACGATTTCATTGATGGTTGTGTCTTTTGGTGAATCATTTTCGATTAATCGAGGTTTTTTGATGTTGTTTATTTTTTTATTTTTTATATTTTTAAAAAAGGTGCAACCATTATAATTTGCCGGGTGAACTCCGTTACAATTTACGCTGTTAGGTGGAATTTCTGATGTTTTATCACAGTTTGAATAATGATGTGAGAGATTATATTTCACACATCGTGGTTGGAGATTACAAGATTTGTGTAAGTGTCTGAATCAATTTGTACATTGGGGAGGGTCTTTCGATCTCCGACGTGGTTCGGTTATAAATATGCAGTTTAGAAGCTTGTTGAGATTGAAAATTTCTTGTAATTTATGATGATTAGTCAGTAAAGTTGAACTGCTATAAGTGGGGTTGGGGTTTTATCTTTATTGGTAAGCCTGGTTACTGATTTTACTGGGTATTCCATTACTTCAAATTCGGTTATTGACATTGGTAAATTTCTTATATTTGCGGAGATATCTTTTTCAGTTTTCAATCTATAGGTTTTATATTCATACTTTTCTTCGTCTTTTATCAACATTTTCAATTAATATCAATAATAATATCATGAGTCTTTTTTGTTATCAGTTTGGTACCAAACATGATTGAGAAATACCATGTTCTTGGTTATTGACATAGATAATAAAGACCTTATAACCTTTATTATCTATGGTTATTGAACAAACGCTCTGCTGTTATCAAAATAAATTAAATGATAATAATGATGACTGACGGTTTCTCTTATTTATGCCATGATAGAAATAACCTTAAATTTTATCATGATTATTTTGTGTTCTATGCATTCAGCATTGTCATTGTGCGATCTACGTAACCGTTAGAAACTTCGCTACTCGCACGTGTTATTTAATTTTTTTCTGTTTTGCTAAGTTTCATTATGGTTTAAATTGTTTAATACGAACTTTTTGTTTTTATATGTGATTTTTAAATAGTAATAAATTATTTAAATTTAAATAAAATAAACTATGGACAACAAATCAAAAATAACGTCTTTTTTCACTGCTATTCGGTATACAGAGTCTACTTGTATTAAGTATTAGTATATGATAAAAATATGTATTATGTAAAATAATTAAAAACTCAAAAATAGTAAATGGTCTTATGAATATGGTATATTTATTTAATAAAGAGTAATTTGGGGGGTGGAGGGCAAGCCCCTCCACAGCTTTGTATTTTAAAAATTATCTGGACCCTCCCCATGACAAATTCCTAAATACGCCACTGGGTTAGAGTACGGAAGTCATCTACGGTTTCTAAGTTCACTTTTATTCTATCATAATTTTAATTTATTATGAATCTAAAAAGGCTATATAATAATCCAAGTATATGATATATTCTGTTTTAAAGATGATAAAATATATTTATTTTTATTATGTGATAATTACAACTACACATTTACTCAATGAAAAAGAATTAGGTGTATCATATTATTATTTTTATTTATTTTTTTAGTGACTATGATGTCCAGCCATGATGAAACTTATAAAAATATGATGAATGGTTTCCGTACCTGCGATTTTCAAAATCTATTGGGAGCTTTTGGTCGAAATAAAGCTGGACGAAAAAACGAATTAAAAGAACGGGCTCTTGAATTATTAAAAAATAAACCTACTGGCTTTAACCATTCGGCATATGCAGCAAAAATATTTGAAATATATCGTTCTATGCAATCAGATATGCCTAGTAATAACGAAATGATGCGTAGCATATTACAATCACAACAGAGACAAGTTATGAACATGGGGCAGATACAGCCGTCCCATCAAAGAATGTATCAACCACCGCAATATCCTCAACAGGCAATGCAAATGGCCCGAGCTGGATTACCACAAGTTGTGCCTCAAATTCAAAGAGGCATTTATGGTAATCCCATTGGAGCAAATACTATGGCTAACAATAACATTCAATATATATCCGGCAGTTATCAGCCTTCTGGACCTCGTTCTGTAGCTCCATCTCATTTGTCCTCAAATCAACAAATTAATGGAGTGTCACAAGATACATTAGTGTATGATAATACGAGAAGTTCAGCAGGTGGCAATCCACCAGGTAACAATCCTTACACTCCATCTCCTGAAATTGTTGCCAAAATCAACTTCAAAAAATTACCATTTTATGAGATTATTGAGGATATCATTAAGCCAACTCTTCTAGTTGGGTCGGACAGATGTACATTACAAAACTATCCTAGAAGTAACAATATATTTTATTATTTATATTTTTTTAGTTAATTATATTTATAATATGCATTTATTTCAGATATGAGAGAAGCGTCATTCAAACTTTTTCTGACAGCCGATGTCGTTAATTATGTTGCCATGCATCGTGACATTTCTTCAGGAAAAAATGAATATATTTATCAGTTCCAGATTCGAATTGGTCAGTTATTGGAACCTATGAGTAATGAGGTAACAGATTTTATGCCTATTGGATTACACATTCGATTGGGTTCAAAAGTATGTCCATTGCCACCTTCTGCCCCTAATACTCGGCCAGGAGCTGAATCTAGACGATCTCCAAGACCTATAAATTGCACTCAAATTGTTAAACTTTCTCCAATTACTCCCAACAACCTCTTTATAAATTGGACTCCTGATGGAAAAAATTATGTTGTATCTATGTATCTAGTAAAAAGATTAACTTCAGAAACATTGATACAAAGACTTAAAGATAAAGGAGGTAGGAGTTCAGAAGAGACTAAAAACTGTATAATTAAAAAGTTAGCCGATGTTGATCCAGATTTGGCCACTACATCTTATCGATTTTCGTTGGTATGTCCATTGGGTAAAATGAGAATGAAGATACCTGCAAAATCTATTCATTGCGACCACTTACAATGTTTTGATGCGAGTACATTTATTTTAATGAATGAAAAAAAGCCAACATGGATGTGCCCAACATGTAATAAACCTTGTTTGTATGATGACATACAGATAGAGAATTATTTTTTGGAAGTTGTCTCAAGTCCAACGCTAAAGGATTGCAGTAAGGAAATTGAAATTTTGGCTGATGGCACATGGAGAGTTTATGAAGAAAATAAAGAGACAAAAACCACAAATAGTACTCCTGATGCAAAATTAAAACCTATTGATTCTGTGGATTTAGATAGTGACGATGAAAAATCTGACGATACGAAAGCAGAATTTAATCCTGAAACTGCCAAACGCCAAGAAAATGAAAACTTAAACTTTGTTGATTTGACATTGAGTGATGACGAAGAAGAACCGCCAAAAGATAAAGATAAACAAGAAAATGAGGCCCAAGCTGTTGATGCTATACAACCAGTTGCTGTTGTTGATTTAAAACCACAAGCTCAAGTACAGCCACAACAAGCTGTCACCAGTTCTGAGCAAGGAGTAGTAATTGAAATTGACAGTCCATCCCCTCCTTCAAGTCCTACCCCGACAACTGAAGCCTCCTAATTTTTTATTTTATTTTTTTATTGTAATGAAAACAATTCTGATATATTTTAAATTTTTCTAATTTATAAGTTCTACTGTGTGTTCTTATACCATATAAACATATGATAAAAATAATTCTTAAAATATTACATTTAATAAATATTTAAACATTCATATATTAATATTCTCCTTTTTTAAAATATTATTTGAATACAATTTAAATTAAATCTAGTGACATTGGCGGTCTTTGACGTACTACTTATGTAAGTGTCTCAAATTCAAATTCCCAATGGGCCATATGTAAGTCAAAGTAGAATGCACAGAGCAGTGACCTGTTTCCAATTGTCAGCTTCTCGTATGCTTTGATACAAGCGACCAATGAGTTGCGGAGAACATAACACTCAGTAAAAAATGGAGGAAATGTGTATCCAATGTTGCTGACCTACTTCTATACTTGTCATTGTTTTAATGACTTAATCTGTAGATGCATATAATATCTATCGCCTGCATATACATTTTATTTGATATTCATTTCTCTGTTATCATAGAATATTGTTTTATTCCCACCAATGATTAATCAGTATGTTTATGGAATAGATAACAATTTATCTTCTGTAAGAAAAGAGTCAACAATATTATAGTAGAAATGTGGCAAGACAAACTATACAAATATGTAGAATAATTAAATTGTAATACATTTGAATTTAATCCATTCAATATATTATTTTTATTTTATTAATTAAAATAATATTAACAGTCTGTGAGTTGTTACATCTTAAATGAAGAAACAGTAAGAAAAATTGTTATAATGACAGTAAAAATTATGAAAACATGTTGGTGGCTGGCCTACTCACTATAATAGCACTTCAAATTGTTTTTGTTATGTACAGGCATGGTTTAGGGAAACTTCTGTCTTATACTTTCATGTTGTATTATGATTTTTGAATACAATTTTTCTTTTTCTTCGATTTAAAATATCATAACTCTGAACTTCAACTATACTAGAAAATAGAAACCGAAAACGGAATATTATTTATTTATCATTACCTACATATGAACAACAACATTATAGACCTATCAGCTATTGTTAAAAATTTAACAAAATTTGTTAAATCGAGTTTTATATTGTTATATAAAAATAAAAAACAACGATTATTATTTTGATATAAATTATTGAATTGAATTTTACCTTTTTCAATATAAATTTTGATGTTGACATCACTTTATTTCTTAGATTATTTTTACTATTTTTTTTTTAACTTGACTGATCACGATTTTTATTTGTAATTTTTACTATTTGTACTCTATTAGTCTTATTAAATGCTAGGTTTCTAAACATAATATATTACCGTCCGTCCATCCACTAGTTACCACTTTACCAGTACATAGTAAGTTACGATTGTTGGCGGCAGAGAAGTGTAGTATTGTGCAAACAGACCTTCCTCTGAGGTTGGTTCTATCCGGAAAAAATAAAGTTACGATTGTTGATTTTTATTTATTTATTGTCTATAGTTAGTAGTTAGGTACTGACTTACTGTACGTAAATTGTCTATAGAATTATAATGTATTGCGCTGTATCGAAATACGTTAATTATTCAGGGGGTATAAACTCGGTTTTGCATGTTCGCAGCCCGTAGTGTCGGCTTTCCTAACTTGTTTATTTTTCCAACGTTGTAATGTGTTAAACCATCTTTTTAAACCTTGAAAAATTCAATTAAAAATGTATTCAAATAGCTTAAATTAATTTATAATGGTATTATTCAATTGTTTTGAGTTAAACTTAATATGTCCCGTATTTAATTTATTTCCTACTATCTATTAATTGCATAATATAAGTGAGACTAGATATATTTGACCAGAGGACATTTATAATTCGAAAATTATATTTATGTCTCATGAAGTATAGCTTGATAATAAAGCAAAATGGAAAAGTTTGGTTTATATTTCCATTGTTTTTCCTTGGTCTTTTTTACCTTATTTTTTTGTGTACCAATTTATGGGTAAGAACAAATTTCAGAGTTGTGTACCCTATATTTGTTCTAACCATTAAGAAAAAATAATTTGTTCTGATTACATAATTCTTGAGGGCTGGGACCTTACCTGAATCTGTGTTAAAAATTTGGTACACAATTGACAATACATATATACATAAAAACCATTTTGCTACCTACTAGAAGAGGTCTAAGTAATGAGTACTGAAAATCAGCAAAAGATAGAGAACGCTCTTCGATCACTCAGCTTCTCATATGTATGGTAGTGAGAGGAAAACTGCAAGATATGTAGATACCTATATAAATAAAAATTGTATTTTATCGTCAGAGCGTCCTACGTCACTGCGAGATGATTTACCGCCGACCGTAACGTTGTAGGTTGCTAAACAACCGTTGCTTACTAAAAAAAACAATAACTAATCATTTTCTAGCAGTATAAGGTATTTATTGGCAAGTGGCAACCAATATGAAACTTCATAATTTTTACTATAAAAAGTACTTACTTGGGGTATTATAGTTATGGTCAATTAAATGGTTTTCTATTGTTATTTGACCTTCCAAATGTGCATAGTTGTGTTCATTCAATACATCAACTTGTACAACTTGCTCCATGATTTATTTTGTAAAATTAAAATTCAAATGAGGACTAAAATAATTACTAACAACAGTCAAAATTCAAAGAGAAAACACAAATCTCTTTTGTCAAGAAAGCTCAAAAGACACTATGTGCATTGAATCTTCTATAGTTATAGGTACAAACTACAAATTTAATTTAATTAGGGAAAACATGTTTTTTGTTGTTTGGATTATAAATAGTATAAAATATATAACTTGGATCATGGTAAACATCATAATTTACAGCAAACATGGTGATCTTCCTAAAGGAAATCGTTAGAAACCTATATCATGGTACATAGTAAATTGACAAATTTAAAAATTTGTATATTATGTAAACCTTACTGAATAATTATTGTTGTGTATTACTAACATGAATCATAATACGAACATATATTATGGTCATTTATTTTCAAACGTATACATCATAATGGCATATAATAAAATTATGTATTGGCTACTGACCGATGGACAATCCCCACCGATCGTAATATGATACTTATTATTATTACTTGAACACTACATTTCTTATACAATATAGATGCTGATTATTCAAGAATTATGAAAATATAATTTATTTTTTACTAATATTTGAATTGGAAAATAAATATATTTGAATTTATTATAAACAAGCGGATTTTTTTTTTTGTGTTGGCGTCACCCTTACAGCGGTTAAAGTGGGAGTTTTACTTTTCTAAGTTGGCAACAGTGAATTCGAAAATTCCGCTATCATTAATTGTGATTTTGGAAGATATTTTGGTTTGATTGTCAGTAGGCGACTCGCTGTCAGCCTTCCGTGCAGGTTACCAAAATCATAAACAACAAAAGTTTACGGATATAAGTAAGGTTTTATTTATTAACAATCAAAACAAAGGTTAAAGCATATATTTAACAAAGAGAAGAAGAAAAAACGTGGTTTTTTAACGACGTGCATAACAATATCGCGGGGTGTACAATCGGAGGGGAAAAAGTCGATGTGTGTTTGACGACGTCCGTCAGCGAAGAGAGCGAGCTCATCGGCACTCGGTAGGCGATTAGGTGGAGGCTAGCGACGCTCGGCGCGCGCTACGGATATTGACCGCTAGAGAGGGGGCGCGCAGCTGACTACGGCCGGCGCGCTGATACCGCGGTAACGTTGTGGGCCGCCACACTACTCCCCCCGAGGAGGAAAGGAAAAACGTACGCGTTTTTCCGGCTGCTTCTCGACTTCGGCGTGTGTTGAGTAGGTGTGGTCTGTGGCTGTAGGATCTTCTCTGAGAACGAAAGCAGGCTTCAGGCGGTCGACGGATACCAAAACCGAGTTGTTGTTGCGTTGAATCTTGAAGTTCTTTTCATGACGTTGTAGAATTGCGTACGGACCTTCGTATCTTGGTTTCAAAGGCGGTTGAACTGCGTCGACACGGAGAAACACATGAGTGACTTTGTTCAAATCCGGCGGTACGAAAATTGATCGCTTCGTTGCGTGGTTCGATCCGGGTGTCGGCTGTAGTTGCGTCATAGCGTCTCGTAGCGTTCTGACGAGCTCAGGCGCAGTCTTAGCTTCGGCCGGGGCTGGGTGGAACAATTCGCCGGGTAGTCGCAGTGACATACCGTATACCATCTCGGCGGGTGAATGACCGATGTCCGGCTTGATCGTGTTCCGGAGGGCCAGTAGGACGACGGGAAGTCGTAAGTTCCAGTTCACGGTGTCCTGTGCTGTGAGTGCGGTCTTAAGCGTGCGGTGAAATCTCTCCACCAACCCGTTAGCTTGGGGGTGGTAGGGAGAAGTCCTGAGGTGTTGGATGCCGAAGTTTGTTGTGAGGGCGGTAAAAAGTTCAGATTCGAACTGGCGTCCTTGGTCGGTGGTGACCGCATCAGGAACGCCAAAACGTGAAATCCACTGCGTCGTGAGTGTTGCTGCGACGGTGTAAGTTGACATATTGTCGATAGGCCATGCTTCCGGCCAACGCGTGTAACGGTCCACGCATGTGA